>NC_053128.1:6140126-6160126 GCF_010015445.1 Perca fluviatilis
AGGATAGAGCATGTTGTATGCAGAGTCAAATTTGTTATTTGTAATATTGGGCAATATAAATAAAATTGACTTGATTTTACTTGTAGGCAAAAATCTCTTTTCCTGTAAAATAAAACACATTAATGTATGATAGTAAATAAAGCCAAATTTTGGTGGGGTATTTTTGGTAGTTTACTGCATGAAAAGGCTAAAATGAAAACCATGGAATAACAATCTCAAATATTAAAACTTTCCCAAAATATAATAAAAGCATCAGTGCTGCCTGGAGCCCTGCAGTGTCACAGCCTCAGTCTCAATGTAATAAGTCAACTGCTAATTACTGAACAAGTGAGATTACAACCTGAGTGTGTTCCAGCAGCCAGCTGCTTGTCAAACATCCCTCCAGCAGAAATCAATAGGTCATCATCTCTACATATTACTACATCTCAGGGGAGAGGGGAGGAGGAGAGGGGAGGAGAAATTAAAGCAAGGAAGAGAGTAGAAAAGGGAAGAGAGGAGAGGAAATTCCATTTCTCGGTTGTTGCCATTGCTTGGTATGAGAACAAAATCATGTCTTTATGTTAATTTTAATTTTTGACGAAGGACCACAGGATGCTAACAACCCAGTGCGCCAGTTAGAATTTTGTAACCATTAATCGTGATTGAGCACTAATACTGCAGTTGTCATGACAACAGAAACACAGCTGGATTGTGATTGTGTTCATTGACTTTACTAAAACACTCAATCAAAATCACAGACAGTAAGAGATGACAGAAAGTTAGCTTCTACCGTGAGAACAGATCTACACCCTGTCGAGACAAGTGCTCCAATCAATGGTGAAAAGTGTCTTTTACAACCTTTACCTATGTTAGCTAATAAACAGTGAAATTAACAAAACATATTAAAGGTTAACAATCTTGAAAGATATAACAAATAAGTTACGCAGGTTTAAGGCTTGAACACACGAGCATTTAAAACAGCAAAATATTCGACCAAAATCAGTTAATTTCAATGCCCTGATCAGTGGATCTATAGCGTTCAACTTGTAGTGAACTTGACGTTGTAAAGAATGAATTTTAGATCAAAGAGTAATTTACATTTGCCTGAGGATTCTAGTGAGATGACCATTTGTCTCTTTTGTGTATCCCCATTTTGTATATAAGGAAGATGCTTTTGGAGAATCAGGGAGAATGCTTTCGTCTTCTCCCCGTGCTGCACGTGATATAAACGATCTAATTCATACCACTGGTTACTTTGTGATTTCTTAAGAGAACAAGACAGTTCTACATTGGTTTTTCAACGACAACATTCAAATTTGTCATTCAATAATTGACAAACATGTTGGTAATGCTAACATTGAAAAATGTATTAAAAATATTAATCAAAATTAATCAAAATATTAGCTGTGACCATCCAATTTTATTACAATTTCATTATTTACCCTACAGTGGAGTAGAAACTGTTTCACAACAAAGTATCATGTGCAGCCATCGTGGTTGTCGGAGGGTGTAGCCTGTTGTCTTTGCTTGTCAGTGATCATCGCAGATGAATTGATAACTGCTAGTGGAAAATGTTGGTAAACGGGGGCGATCCCTCCCACCCAAAACCCCCCTGGTTTACATACCGTCACAGACAGCTATCTCACGGAGCCAGGGCAGCCGTCTTGCGGGGCCCCTTGGCCTGACAGCCATCTCACGGACCAGGGGCAGAGAGTTCGTGAAGCTCCACAGGCGAGCAGCCCGCTTGCAGAGCTTCGCAAGCTTGTGATCTGCAAGTATGTTATGCACTAAAATTGGAAACTTGCAGACGTACCAGAATAGTAAGTGTTGTTAGCATCTTTTATTTGTAAATGCTGTCTGTTAGCTTATTAGCTTGTAACTGGCAGTGGCTGACACAGCTTTGTTGACAGTGTTTTTGCTCTGTGTACTGACTTAAGTCTGCTCTACACTGGAGGTTTCAGGTTTCTTTGCTGACAGTGATTGGTTTACGGATTAGTATTGTAGCTAATAAAGATTGCCTGGTATACGTTAAACATATCCAAACTTATACCTGGCCCCCAGGAAGTGCACCTGGCTTTCAAGCCAATTTGACATAGCGGCCGAACAGTGGAATTAGAACTTCTGTGATTTTTTCCCGAATTGTAAATGAGTGGATAATTTGTTTTGCGGGGCACAACCCTGCGAAATGACACCTGCTCTATGGGCCCCATAGTGAGGAAGCAGTGCCAATCATCCGGATTATTTTATACGCAGAAGTTAAACTTTTTTGGTTTCATGGGCGACTGAGCAGCTCTCACACTAATGAAAGGGGATCTGCTTTGAACGCTGTATCCAGGTTATTTTATACATCCATTGTTTAAAAATAATTCATGTAACCCCAAACCTTATGAGCCTTTAACTGTGGCGACTCCAGTCGAATGAAAGGTTGTGGCTGTTTTCATCATATGATTTCATCAAATTTCTTGTGATAGTTAGCTCAGCAGATGGTTGAATAGCTAACTACAATATCTACCAAGCAAATATAACCAATACACAAATCAGATGGCTCATTGGCAAAATGATTTAGTTTAAACCAGACATAAGTTAACCCTGTTGATTACTTACATTTAGATGGACAAAACTAAATTTCTTTAAAACAACCAAATATTACAGCACCAAGGGCCTTAAATATTGCCGCCAGAGGGAGTGTTGCACCCTCAGTGTAGAGCCAACAGTGGAACTCAGAATACATCAGCCATTGGCCATTGTTCTAAAAGAGACGGTGATATAAACAATCAGTCAGTAAACGGTCACGACATCAATGGTTAAACTTGTTAAACTGGGAAACTACAAAGCAGCTACAAGAGGGTGTGTGTGTGTGTGTGTGTGTGTGTGTGTGTATGTGTGTCAACAGACACACTCTTAACTGATATCCACTTAAAATGTACCGCTGAGTTGCAGTCAATGATTAAACAATTTACTCTGAGAGTCAGAGCTGTGATGGGGTGTGTGAGCTAATATTTGGATAGATATTGATTGTCATTTTTACAGGTCATTTCCTCCGAAAATGATTAATGTCTGTTTCTCATTCATCCTACGGTCCACAGTCTCTGTTGTTCAAACCCCAGGTTAGAGCGTCCTCAGTTGACACAGAGGAAGACTGGTGAGCAAATGGTCACTAGTTTAAATCCACTAGAGGACTGAGCTTATTAGTATAAATGTTGTACTTACTAACAATGGGTAGGGTGTAAGCCTTGTCTCCTAAAAAGTATCTTTATATTATAAAGATTTGCAACAGCTTATTTTGAAAGACATTACACCCAGCTTAAAGTTGCGTAATGTGCATCTAAACGTGTCTGCGCTAAACGTAACGCTCACTGACAACTATATTTATTTATTTTTTCTCATTGGCTGTAAAAATAGTCGACGTAGCATCTGTGACGTCACCCATCTTGGTTTTTTGCAACCCGATTTTTGAAGGTGAGGGTGGAACTGGGGAGGATGATGCCAGTGTAGTTTATGGTTGCAATGGCGTTGCGCTAAGCTAAATGCTATAAGGAGAGAAAATTGCAGATTTTCAACTCTTCTAAAGTGAGTCATCCAGTGGAGATTTACCGGCGGGGAAACGTGGCCTCTGGGTACTGTTTACGGGTGGGCGATATGGACAAAAAATAATATCTCGATATTTTTGGCGATTTTGACGATAACGATAATTAGACTTTAAAAATGTGTTTTTAAAAGTCTGAGTTACTTAATCACTGATGATAATAATGGGCACAATGTTGAATGAAAACTGTTCTTATTTATTTTCTTTAAAATTAAGTATTCAAGTAAAAACAATTCAAAGACATACAACATACTAATACTATACTAATACTAATTGAACTCTGAGTACACATTCAGTTGTACACTTCTGCTGTAATGTAAATTGTGCAGCATACAAGCAAGATGAAATCATAATAATAATCAAAGGGCTCTGTTCTGTAACATATTGCACACAACCATGTCCATATTGGAAGCAGTCTTGGAGATGAGATAGGGCAGTGTCAGGCCAGGTTTTGATAATCATTCTACTTGGCTGTATAGTCCTTCTGACAGGGATTTATGCTGGGATCAGGAGTACTTGGATGTGACCTGACTTGCCCAGGTGAGGGAGATGCGTAGTTCTGTATCTTTCTTGATGTCAGAGTATACATGGTCTAGTGTGTTCTTCCCTCTAGTAACACAATCTACATGCTGGAAAAAGCTGGGGAGTACAGACTTTAAGGATGCCTTGTTTAATACAATATTTCCCCCCCACGCTGCAGTTTGTTCACTATGGTTAGCAGTGAGCCAAACTTGCTATGCTACGTGGACGGCAGTGTGCTGTTTTCGTGGTAAATAAAATGGCCTGTATATTACTGACAGGGCTTCTAGGTCAGGTGAGCAGTGCTGGGCAACGATCCTGCTGTAGGTACGCCATTCATTATGCACAAAAATGCAGTCCTGCGCCTCTGGTCTTGCCGGAGTTCTTGTCTCGATCCTGCCCGTAGCTAGCTAGCTCGGGGTGCTAGCTGCCAACAACAATTCAGGTGCGCCCGGTCTGGCCATCTCCTCCGGGATGTTATGAGCCGCCTGGAAGGCTCTCGTAACGGCTGTGTTGTATCGTAGTCCTGTATTGATTAGTTCAGTGTGGCTGTACTTGTATAAATATACACAGACAGAGAGCTAGTAGCCACTGCACAATTGCCATCTTTGAGCTGAGCCCCCCTAAAGGTTTGATCCTTGAATCACCCCTGGTGTGTAGCCTCCTTAGAGATTTATCAGCCTAGTTTAAGTACAGCGACAGCAAAACATTATTTCACACTATTATTATAGTTAAACCTTGCAATCCATGGTTCACATGCATTCTGAGTGTTGATGTTGCACCACTTTATTGCAAAAAATTGTGAGTCTGTGACGGTTTGATTTATTCTGTCTCGGTCGCTGTTTTTGTTTTAACGAGCTGATTAAGCGACACACAGAGCGGTGCTCCTGGTAGCCAGTACGACTATGTTTTGAATGATTTGTATGGTCTTTACGCACACACTGTGCTCGTAAATCATTTTTCCGGTTCGGGCACATATTTATTTTTAGACATAACCTGATATGATCCACTAGGCACGATAGCAGTATCGATAAGCTCGGAACTTATTGATTTTCGGGTTTTGAGAATTTTGGAACCTGGGTCCTGATAGAACCGGGTCTCGCGACCCCTCCATAGTTAGCAGTGTAGCTCTTGGGATGGCAATGTTGGTCGGTTAGTCCACCACTTTGGTCTTGACTGAAATATCTTAACAAAGCATTGTATGGATTGTCATGAAATTGGCACAGATATTCAAGGTCCCCAGAGGATGAACTGTAATAACTTTTGTGATCTCGATTTTTGACTTAGCCCCAAAGGCAGTTTAAAGTTTTCACTTAAGTGAAAAATCTTAACATCTTCAGGTAGAGGCAATTGGTTATTTGAGGAAAGTGGGGCAAAGGTGTGGTTTTATTAGTACTGAGGAACTTAATTAGTAATTTAATGATTATGCTACATATTACCTGCTAAGCATAAGTCGAAAACATGTTAGCTTGCTGATGATGATTCCTGCTGGTGGCCATCAAACTTTTTAATTAATTCCCACTCTGTCGCGGAATGGACATCAGGGGACTGTGAGACTGCTAAGGTCCCTCTCGCTCATTAACTGTAGTTGGACTCAAATTTAAATTCTCTGCAACTTTGGCAAAGTGTAATATGTCTTTTTTTACAATAAATTTATAAAGATTTTGCACACCCAATGCACTGTACATGTACACTGCATCTGTACACTTATGCATGCATTTTTAAAGGGCATACTTTTACCTCTATTATCTATATATTAATTAATCCTAAACCTAAACTAAATTATAACTTGTTTGAAAGCCTTGTTCTTAATCTTCAACATCCAACATGGAAAACATTACAGCCAATTATATCTGTTGTTGTTTACCGAGCTCCAGGTCCGTATTCAGAATTTTTATTTTTATATTATTATAGGGTTTTTATCATGTGTAGTCCTTAAATCAGACAAAGTACTTATTGTAGGTGATTTTAATATCCATGTGGACGTTGACAGTTATAGCCTTAGTACTGCTTTCAACTCACTACTAGATTCAATTGGTTTTAGTCAGAGTGTGCATAAGGCCACACACTGTTTTAACCACATCCTCGACCTAGTGCTGGCATGGAAATTGAAGATTTAATAGTATTTCCGCAGAATCCTTTATTATCAGACAATTTTTTAATAACTTTCGAATTCTTACTACCCAACTATACAAAATTAGATAAAAGCTTCTAAACTAGATGCCTATCTGACAGTGCTATAGCTACATTTAAGGAAGATATTCCAACAGCATTTGTGCTTTAATATAACAGAGGACCTTTATGTTAACTTTAGTCCCTCCCAAATTGATAATTTTGTAGACGGTGCTACGGCCTGCCTACGGATGACTTTAGACTCAGTTGCTCCCCTCAAAAAAAAGATGATGAAGCAAAGGAAACTAGCACCTTGGTATAACTCCCAAACTCGCAAATTAAAACAAATCTCGCGAAAACTTGAAAGTAAATGGCGTTCCACCAAACTGGAAGAATCTCATTTAGATTGGCAAAATAGTCTGAAAACCTATAGGAAGGCCCTCAGAAATGCCAGATCAGACTATTACTCATCACTAATAGAAGAAAATAAGAACAACCCAAGGTTTCTTTTCAGTACTGTATCCAGGCTGACAGATAGTCACAGCTCTATTGAGCCATCTATTCCTATAGCTCTGAGTAGTGACGACTTCATGAGCTTCTTTAATGATAAAATTAAAACAATTAGAGATAAAATTCATCACCTTTTGCCCTCAACTTCTAATGGTTCACCTTTAAACACAGGACTGCTAGAAAGAACGACAAGACCTGACATATACTTAGACTACTTTCCTATAGACCTTCAACAATTAATGCTAAAGGTCTCTTCAGCTAAACCATCTACCTGTCTCTTAGACCCCATCCCAACGAGGCTACTTTAAAGAAGTGTTACCCATGGTTAACACTTCATTACTAGATGTCTTTAATAACAGGTTATGTACCACAGTCATTTAAAGTAGCTGTGATAAAACCTCTTCTGAAAAAACCCACCCTCGATCCTCAGGTCTTAGCCAACTATAGACCTATATCTAACCTTCCCTTTCTCTCCAAGATCCTTGAGAAGGTAATCGCGAATAAGTTATGTGATTTTCTACATAGCAATAGTTTATTTGAGGACTTTCAGTCAGGATTTAGAATGCATCATAGCACAGAGACGGCACTGGTGAAAATTACTAACGACCTTCTAACTGCTGCTGACAAAGGATTTGTCTCCATACTTGTCTTATTAGATCTTAGTGCTGCATTTGACACTATTGACCATACCATCCTGTTACAGAGATTGGAACATTTAGTTGGCATTAAAGGAATCGCACTAAGCTGGTTTAAGTCCTATTTCTCTGATCGATCTCAATTTGATAATGTTAGCGATAAATCCCCTAGGTACGGTAAAGTTAGCCATGGCGTTCCACAAGGCTCAGTGCTTGGTCCAATTCTATTCTCCTTATATATGCTTCCTCTAGGCAATATTATTAGGAAACACTCAATTACCTTTCACTGTTATGTGGACAACACCCAATTTTACTTATCAATCAAGCCAGACGAAACCAGTCAGTTAGCTAAACTTCAAATATGCATTAAAGATATAAAATCATGGATGATCTACAATTTTCTGAAGTTAAACTCAAACAAAACAGAAGTTATTGTGTTGGGCCCTAAACACCTCTGAACCTCATTATCCAAAGATATAATTACTCTGGATGGTATTGCCCTGACCTCCAGCACTAGTAGGAGTTATTTTTGATCAGGATATATCCTTTAATGCCCACTTAAAACAAACCTCAAGAACAGCCTTTTTTCATCTTCGTAACATTGCCAAAATTAGGCACATCCTATCTCAAAACAATGCTGAAAATATAGTCCATACATTCGTTACTTCAAGGCTGGATTACTGTAATTCCTTACTAACATGTTGCCCAAATAAGTCCCTTAAAACTCTCCAGCTGAACCAGAATGCTGCAGGGCATGTTCTGACAAGAACTAAGAAAAGAGATCATATTTCTCCTGTATTAGCTTCTCTGCATTGGCTTCCTGTAAAATCCAGGATTGAATTTAAAATCCATCTCCTGACCTACAAAGCTCTAAATGGTCAAGCACCATCATATCTTGAAGAGCTCATAGTACCTTATTGTCCCACTAGAGCACTGTGCTCCCAGAATGCAGGGTTACTTGTGGTTCCTAGAGTCTCTAAAAGTAGAATGGGAGCCTAGCGCGGCCCACCTGCTTCTCTTCATAGTTGTCAGATTCATCTACCATATAATCAATAATATAATAAAAGTAGTGGGAGGCAGGCCAGTACAGCCCGATCCGGTTGGGGACAGTTCTAACCCGACCAGGCTCCTCTCCTTAACCTTTCCCTCTTAATTATGCTGTTACAGTTTTAGACTGCCGGGGGACTTCCTTTGACACACTGAGCTTCTCTCTGCTCTCTCTTTCCATTTGTGTGTATCCATGTCCCAGAAATGCTTACAAACCTAGCTCTGGGGAGCTTTTTCCCTGCAGTCCTTAAGTTTTTTTTTTTCACCCAGCATATTTCCTTGGACTAGGGTGGCACCAAAATCATGGTTGCAGCTGTGGCCATGGTCCTGCTGCACTCCCTGTTATGCCCTGTTACGCCCTGCTACGCTCTGTGGTGCCCTGCTGTGCCATGCTACATCCTGTAACGCCCTGCAGTGCCCTGCTATGAATTACTGGAATTGTTGGGTCTTTGTATATTATAGAGTGTGGCCTAGACCTACTCTATCTGTAAAGTGTCCTGAGATAACTCTTGTTATGATTTGATACTATAAATAAAATTGAATTTAATTGAATCTATCTATCTATATATATCATTTTTACTCCTGTTGCACCCAGAATGAATATGTGTAAAAAATATGCAGGCCATGAAGAAGGAGGAAAGCTTTTACATACTGTTTAAAATAATTAAACTTTATAGGCATACTGGTCAAACTCACATTGATTGTATCCTTTAATATGAATAGATTTATTGAAAATGTGAATTACTGAATCACGTAATCTCCTCTGATTCTCTGTTGTTTCTTGCCTATATCTGTTCCTCTTTCTCACTCCTCTGTGTCACTCACTCTCTTTCCCTCAATCACATTTACTTTCATTTTCACTTTCATCATCTCATAATCAAACATCAGTGTCACTCTGCCTCATGTGTTGTACTGTCCCTATTTATTCCACCTGATGAGCTGGGAGGTCGGTACACTGTAAAAAATATTTGCTACACAGAGTCAATGGTCAGATGGCAATGTGAAGTACCACAGATGTTGACTTTGGTTCAATAAAGATAAAGAGAGTACTCAAATGTTACTCATTTGATTTGGTATTGATAAGGTAATTATTGGTGACAGAAAGTGTTTTTAATTTTCAACAAATAAGTGCAATCTCTATTAGAATGGTTTATCTGTGTTTTAAGCCCCCAATGTCTCCTTCCAGGCAGCGCTGCCAATATGGTCAATATTTTTGTTGAGGTTTGTATGGACTAAAATATCTTTAAGATTTTTGTTCCTCCTGTAGGCGGAGATCATACGGCAGTCTCTCAGCACGTCACACCCTTCCCCATCGCCCCCTGGAAATTCCTTTTGATGGCTGGTATTAAATTCCTCAGATTCTCTGAGCTAGGTAATAACCAGGGGGACGAGGGTCAAGCTAGACGGCCAGATAACAATGTTTTTTTCTTTGTTCGCAAGACCGCCGATGACCTCCGCCTTTATGCCTCTAAAGAAGCGCCTCGAGTAACCCCTCACCCTCATCGCACTAAAAAGCGTACTAGTGGCCTCCTCCACATGCTCCGAGAAGGTGCAAATTCTATGGAAGCGTATCAACTGGGACTTAATGAGGCCTCTGTATGTGTGTTTAGGGTAGCTGGTCTTATGGAGAAGTGCATGGCGGTCGGTGTCCTTGAAATAAACTTAGGTGGCTAGTGTTTTCGTTTGGTTGCTGGAGCTGCGGAAGAAGACCCATGTGTCAAGGAACTCCACTGTAACAGATGTGATGTGAGTTGAGGATGTCCAGAAAAGTCAAAAAGGTCTGTTCGGTGTTGTCCCAGAGGCCGAAGATGTCGTCCAAGTACCGGAAATAAAGCAGAGGTTTGATGGTGAGTTTATGGAATACTGTTTCCTCCCAATGGGCCAGGTAGATGTCCGCATATGACGGTGAATACTTCCGGCCCATTGCACAACCACAAAGCTGGCGATAGTGTTTATTGTTAAAAATGAAAAAAAAGAGTTAAACATGTCATTTCTGGTGAGTGTAATCTGGAGTAACTGTAAAATGTGACTGTCGGTTCTGGATGGGTCTGGGTATTTATCAAAAATGTGTTTTATGGCAGAGAGGCCAAGTGGTGTTCAATGTTAGTATATAAAGAGCCTATATCTATTGAAAAGAGGAGAGTGTGACCAGGTACTTGAAGGTTTTTTATTTTATTAACAAATTCGTATGTATCTTGGATGTAGCTAGGGTGGAGTTTAGAAAGTGGGTTAATGAAATGGTCTATGTAGTCTGTAATGTGATATGATTCTGATCCGCAGTCACTTACTACTGGACCATCCAGGTATTTTTTAAGGTTAGGGTTAGGTGCCTTGAATTTAACGGCCGCAGCGCTGCCTGGAAGGAGACGTTGGGGGCTTAAAACACCATTGAGCATTAGAATGACAGGGTTATTTGTTTCTATTCAGTAAGCTACAGTATTAGATATTCATGTATCTAATATGTAGGGGCAAATGCACTGAAACAAAAAAAACACACACACAAAGAGCAACAGGTTTACTTAGTTACCATTATGAGGCTGAGCTAATGGATAGAGACTGACTTCTACAAGAGCTTGCTAGCTAACACTAGTTAGCCCATATATGTTACTGAAAAGTAGAACACTTATTAAAATTAGGAAAACAAATGATCCACTCTCTCTGACATAACCTTGCCTTCCGTTGTCTAAACTGGCAGGGATGGACTGACAATCTGTGTGTTCGGGAAAAGTCCAGAACGGCCATCCAACCGTCTAATAAAGCGATATTAACAGCCAACAGCAGGGGGTGCTGGTACCATCACTTATATGCTACATGTAAAAGAAAACTGAGGAAGAAGAGTAGGCCTACTAATCTGGGTGTCACCAGACCAAGCTCAATCTTTTAAGATCGAACATTACAGGGCGAAATCAAATCGGTGGCAGATCGGGCAGGGTTTACCCAGTCTATAGGCCTACATCATTAGACGTGACAATGGCTAGTAGAAAACGTAAGGAGAAAGGTGGATGGGAAAAATTCAAAGAAAAGAGGGCCAAGTCTCTCGAGACATGCAAAATGCAAAAAGCTCACAGTTAATTTCATATCAGCAAGAGGTACTCGTAAGTGCCAGGAGCAGGACAGTATAACAGGCTGCCTTTATCCCTATTTTATCAAATTGCATAGTCAGCTATCAACATGGGTGTGCATCATGATTATGAAAATCATCATACCATTTAGTGCTGTCAAACTTAACACGTTTAATAATTTCTGTTAGGTTAATTTGAAACATTAAACACATTAGAAATTAATCGCGGGTTGACTGCGATTTCACTTCGTTGTATATGAGAGGTTGTCGTGAGCTCACTTCTGCTGCTAGGATGAAGACTATAGTATTGAATTAAACGGGAAAACATCAGACATGCATTGGTACCTCCCTAAACGTACTAACAAACAGGGAAGGGGGCTAAATAATTCACCAAATTTAACCAATAGTTTAACCAAAAAATCCTAGCTTGCACTTTCTGTCTGTCTTCCATCAGAGTGCAGTTTTTCCTTGTCTTTCAGATTTTCGTTTACTATTGTGGAACTGGCAAAGACCTGGTGGTTGTTTGTGAAAGCTTCACAGACAAGATTGATAGGGACTAGTCATTTTCATCATTTCACAGCCTTAATATGAATCAAAAGTATAATATGACATTGACAAAATATGAAATAGGTTAATCATTGCTAATTCTTTAACACAAAGCAACACATATTATATCATCATTAATAGCTAATAACCTATCTTTAAAATCATTTGTTTATTCAGGTTTAAGATAGTTGCAGCACAAAAGATGACAGGGTAGTAACTAACACTCTCAGTGTAGTTTTGGTATAGGCCTACAGAATATCTAATCCCCATGTTCAGGTACAGCAAGTAGCCTACTTTATCTCTGAACGTGTTGTCAGTAATACTCTGTACTGTTTTATAATAACAAGTTTGTGTAATGTGGGGTTTCTGTTGCCGGTGACATTTCATAATTTGTGTTTTATTTTCAATGCAGATGTAATGGCATGGTACATTTTTTGTTTTTATTTGAAGGCTGAGGCTTCATTAATAAACACAACCCCAATTATCATCATTGGTTTTGAGATGTTACTTGCTGTGAATACCTTGTCTGATAGACTACAGTATTGTGGCATAGTATCAGGACATCCTGGCTAGTCTGGCCTGTCGCGCACGGCTAGTGGCGAATGGCCGGATGATGGGCCTATTTGGGAGAAAGTCCAGGGCTGTTTTTTAGCCCCAGTCTGTCCATGTAAACTGGTGAAGCGTTGTGCATGTGTTGTCAAATAAATTAAGATGTTTTCTTAATTTGCTTGTGTTTTGTCTATTTGCATGAGTTTTCTTAAGTTGCAGGGCGTTTGCCACTGTCAGGCACCGTAAAAATGTACAGAAAAAACCCATGTATCATGATCAGCTTTTCAACAAGGCTGAACAATGAAACCCTCTATAAGAAAACATCTGCTGCAGGCTCTGGAAGGGTTTGCTTAGCTTCTATGTCAATACTTCTGCCTAATCTCCAAACTTGGGGCGAGCCCACCTCCATCTACTGTTACACTAACTATTGATACTGTATCTAGCTCATACAGCCCACTTCAAAAAAATCGAGACTATCACTTTAACCTGCTGTAAATCTGCATTATGTCGGACTTTCATACAGGAGAGTGTCCCATCACAGACCTGCCATTGATGTTTTTTTTGTTGTTGTTTTTTAAACAATAACAATTCTTTCCCTAACCTTGACCATACCATAATCATAATGCTGACGGTTTGTTATTGTCTTAAAATTCAGTAAAAGGACCATAACCAAAAATGTGTTAGTCTATCTCTAAACACTTTCTGACTTATCTACTCCATCTAAACTTTCAATTATTAGCCATTTCCATAATTTCCTAAAATAGCTGGTCACTATAGTAAACTTTACTGAAACAGGAGCAAGTAGTGCATTTGGTAGGACTATTACCAGATAACTGTAATACACATCTGGCGCTCTAGTGAGTATTTCCAGCAGCATTTTTAAAGAGCTCCAACTGTCAGTCACCTAACAGTGTGGCAGGACTTTTTACTTTGACGGCTGAGACAACTTTGTTTTATATGTTAGCGTGGTGAAGAACACCTTTAGGGGCTGAAGCACTGTAAAGACAGCTGCTTCTAAGGACAGAAGTAACAGGGATTGGAAGCTTCTGCGACTGCTTACACTTCACTGACAGTAATTTCTGCTCTGACTATAGGGTTAGATGGAGTGAAATGATTTGTGGAGCTTGTCATATTTTACAGTGTTCATCTCATGGGGTAAAATCATCCTAACAGATCAGATCAATGGTAGCTCGTATAAGGACAGATCAATACTGTTTAGAGACAGACTGATCAGTAAAACTGGCGAGTTCTGATGTCTGGGAGCCTCAAGTTTAATGAGGGAGACAGACAGAGAAAAACAGAGGGAGGTAGAGGAGGGGGACAAAGGAAGGGAGGAATTTTATCTACCACTCTGCTACTGCTACTCCTAATACTGGAACTTGTTCTTTTTATTCCATGAATTTAATTTTATTTAATTGTCAAGAGACTAGAATGTTAAACACATGACAAATTTCAATTTGATGTAGCCTTCAATTTTAGCCATGTTAGCTCAAAAATAATTTGGCAGGTCACACCTACACACACATAACATGTAATATGTTCATGTTGGACTAATAGCAGTATACTTATACAATTACACAAGTTAAAATTAGCCTAAACCATACCTGCTAACACTCCCATTTTTCCCAGGTTTCTCCTGTATTTTAAGTTCACCGCCCGGCTACTTCACATTTTGTTGTTTCTCCCGGGAAACTCCCATAACTTGCATGGCCCTCAAACTTAATTATGAATAGTTGTTGAACAAGCCGTTTTTAACATTTAATCGAAACACACTCCTTTCTGTAATTACATTTTACATATCCATAACAGCATTACTCCTAGTCAAAATGATATTCTCACTAGACAAAATGTTAAAGAAATCTACAACTTTTATTGTACCAGTCAAAACTTAATTTAAATTCTTAAAAAGTATAGTTGGTAGTTTTAACATTTTATAGCTAGACTGGATATTTATTGCAGATATCGGTAATTCAATTCTTTCTAGTAAAAAGAATATATCCACAGTGACATTCTTCCTATCCACAGTTGTCATTTCAGATTTAGTTTTACTAGCCAAAATGCCAATTGTGGATATCGGTAATTACATTTGTACTAGTCAACATTTTAGATATTCAAAATTGCATTATAGATATCTAGAATGGCTCATTTTCAAAAGAAAATGTTTACTTTAACCACAAACAATACAGGAAGAGAGAAAGGGAAAAGTTAGAAAATATAAATAAAATACAGAAAGCAGTCCAAACCTTAATATACCATCCCCTTCACTCCCACATCAACCATCATTCCATTGAGACAAAAACAATATAAAGCCCTGTCAATAAGTATTAAGAATTCATGGCTCTAAGGATTCATACTAGAAATTCAACAGTAAAAATAAGAAAATTTAGAAAGGGGTCCTGCATTTCCTCGAATATACGTACTTTATTTCACAAGGCCATCTCCCGCTGATGGTTTATTTTTTACTTTTCCTGTCAGAAATCAACTTCGTTGCTTGTTGATATTGATACATACTGTACATACTGGCTGTTTTTTATGTTCACATCCTTACAGTGTAAATGTAGAAGTAGAAGTTTAACGTTAGTGCTATTCTGTACTGTCAGAAGCTGTGACAATTTTCTGCTTTTTGTCTGATACATTTTTATGGGCTTAATTTAGATTGGCTCTGCACAGGTTGTGTTGCACTTTCAAAATATGTTCTACATTTTTACAGTATGTAAATACATACTGTACATAATTATTTTCAAAATGACATGGTGTCAAACACTTTCACTTATCCAGATGTTCTGCTCTGAGATACAGACACAGCACTTGAATTCAGTCTTTACATTTGTTTAACATTCTAAATATGTTTTATGATTACAATTCTTTTTAATTCTACAGCTGGACTGTAAAAATGCAGAAAATGTACAGTAAATATCTCTATTTTAAAAAGAAGTTCTTTGTAGAATTTATAGAATATTTTTTACTGTCATTTCATGGTAAGTGTTTGCCAACTTTTGCGGCCAGACTTTTTACCATTTTTTCATGATTGTTTTTCTTTTTATGTTTCTTTACATTACATTTAAGGTTTAACTGTACAAAAAAACAGAAAGATGCCTCAATTTTACACTCAGCGAAATTATGTGTATTTTTTTGTCTTTTTACATAAAATTCAATGTAAATTAACTTTAAAGACCATTAAGCAATGGAATTATCCTGTTAAACAACTATATTGTCTCATATGAATTTACAGATTACTTCATTTATTTATTTTTTAAATAAAAGTATTTGTCTGTATTTTTATGGCATTAAAAACGAAAAACACTTAATGTAGAAAAAATCTGTAAAATAATACAGTGAATTCCAGTGAAATAACTTTTTTATTTTACAGTGTAGTCTAGCTAGCTGTCTCGATTTACCTTGCAGAGATCTGAGGAGCAGTTAACCATAGTCCTGATAAATCGACCAGAGTTTAAAATTCAAACACAAAGAAAGCAGATGGAAACGAGCATCGGTCGAAAAGACATGCATCCGGCGGAATTTCCTGCAAACAGTCTGCAGCTGAAGACACAGAGTAGCCTAGCTGCACTTACAGTATATAGACACCATGGCCACTGCCCTAGTCAGAGTTGTCAAAGAAACAACACCTACGGGACTTAAAGGGATACTTCACCGATTAGCATTAAGCTTTGTATCAGTAGAAACCCGGTAGTATTTTTTAATGACCGTGCTTCCCTCCCTAATGTCCCCCTGAGACTGGCTTTCTCTGTACTGTGGATCTGGTAAAATGCCCCCGATGACGCAAAAATCGTCGTTTAGCATCATCGGAGGCATTTTTCCCCAGAGTCTGTGGACTACAGCCAGCTAGTTCTGCATGTTTTCAACACGCCCATAGGGGGTTGGACTGTCGTCTTTACACAAAGCTTGCCGAGTGTCAGCCATCTTAAAGCTTCGCTAAACAGGCTCTGTCTTTTCAGCAGCAAAATTTTACAACAATTATGTGCATTCAAACTACCGCACATGTGTACCACCGGGATACATTGGTACAGATTGCAGAATATGCAGGAAACTTTATTACAGACGGAATACTCGACACACTACGCAAGCTTTGGCATCTACAGAGACCAGCACCTCAGCCTGCAGTGTCGCCCGATGCTGCTAGCCGGTAAGGGGACATCCTCCGCGGTGAAACGCGGAACAAGGGCAGTAGTATGAGCTAGCTAGGTGGAAAGTTAACGCTAGCCTGCCACCTGTCCCATCAGTCCTGCTTGCAAGTGTCCGCTCATTAGACAACAAACTTGACTACATCCAACTTCAACGAAACTCTCAACGCGAGTTCAGAGACTGCTGTGTTTTTGTGGTTGTGGAAACATGGCTGAACAACAGTGTACCGGACTATCCAGCTACCAGGCCTGCTGCTCTGTCACCGGGTAAGACTAGTGGAGGTGGGCTGCGTTAACACGGACTGGTGCAGAAATGGGGTGCTTGTATCTAACTAACTGCTAACTGCTGGTGGAGTTTGTGACTGTTAAATGCCGACCATTCTAGCTACATTCCACGCAAATTTATGGCTGTGTTTATACTCAGTGTTTACAGCCCACCAAGCGCTAATGCTAGTATGTGTTAGCTGAACTTTACGGAGCCTATAATGTGTGTGCACTAAATGTAGCCTGTTTCGTATGTTGTTTCTATATAATGTCGTTTTTATATATTTTAAATGTGTAACACCACTTGAGCCATGGTGAAACGTTGTTTCGTGTATATGGTTGAAATGACAATAAAACACACTTGAGTTGGGTTGAATGCCTCAATGTCTGTCTATGTCTATAAACGGTAGGCGTGGCTTGGGAGTGGACTCATAAAGCAGCGAAGCAAGTGCATTCTGGGATTTGGTGTCTTTCATCCACATGAGCCAAAAACATATTTTCTGGCTTTTCTCGGCCTAGAAGGCACCAATTTCTAAAATAAATTCACATTTCTACTACATAAGTGACCCAATTTAAAGATATATTCATCTTTCCAACGGTGAAATATCCCTTTAATGGTACGTTCAATTGCACCTCGTAAGCTAATGGTCCATTCAAATGCATCTTGAGAAACAGCTGTTGTAAAGTACCCTTCTGCCAGCTAGTGATTTTTCTTTTGTTATTTTAACAGCAGTTGACAAGTGAAATAACTATTATTATAAAATAAAATAAAATAATTTAAATTTTAACGATATGGTCTTAGCATGTTCTTTGATGTTGGCAACTGTCGTCTTGTGCTCTTCTTTTTTTTTTTCGATTCAGGCACCGGTTTAGGCACCGGCACCATTTTAAAAGTATCATTTTAGTACCGGTATCAGGAACAACCCAAACGATACCCAACCCTAGTTCAGACAGAAAAATGCATCCGGAGCTGCATTCTAATATCTATGTATGTTTGCATGAATGCACTCTATTTATCAGTTGAATTTCCTATTAATGAGATCTGAACTTTCAAGATTACCATTTTAGATGTTTTACTATGTTTTTTTTATTGAAATGCTTAAATATTAGAAGAAATGCTATACAGCAATGCAACTTTAAATACTCAAGCACTTTTATTATTTATATATATAAGGCATCTATGGAGGGGTGCCTCAAAAAACCCTTGTTTAGAAATGTCGGCCCGTCGGTCGGCTGCACTCCAGCCAAAATATCTCTTTTAAATGTTCATGGTACCCAGAGGATGAATCCTGATCATTTGGTGATCCCCTGAGTTTTCATCTAGCACAATGATCAGGTCCAAATCTTTGTTTATGCGCTAAACCATGTGAACATGGTAAACATTACACCTGCGTAACATCATGTTGCATTGCACATACCTCTGGTCATACAGTAAGTATAGCCCCACAGTTAGCACCTTCATTTTCCTGTGTAGCCTACTACTCATACTACTTGCTTCTGATACTAATCTGCCCATTAATGTTTAAAATAAAGTTGAAATCAATCTACTACATCTAAACTATTTAAAATGTATATGACCTTCTACTACTACAGTTACTTGTAGTTTGTGCTCTTGCAGATTATTAATGCATATTATTGTTATGACCGTGATTGATTAAACATAAACTGAATTAGTTCGTGGTGGTCAGCTCGAAGACAGCAGTAAAATTTTATAGACACACAGATTGATCTGAGGCCAAACTCTCCTCCTTTGTTTCTCCTTCTTTACTCTTCTGTTGCATTCTCATTCTCGCTGTTACACTGGCGCTATTTCTGTTTCTCTTCTTGTTACTTTCCCAAATTCCTCTGTAATAAATGAGTTTTGTGTGTGTGTGTGTGTGTGTGTGTGTGTGTGTGTGTGTGTGTGTGTGTGTGTGTGTGTGTGAGAGAGAGATTGATGCCGGACAGTTCTGGTCACGCACCTGCTGAAATTGATTGGCCGGAGCGACTCCTGCAATCAGTGAACAGTGACCACCACCTTGTCCCCCCCCCCCCCTCTTCTTTCTTCTTACTTCCTTTCTCCTCCTCCCTTGTCTTTTCTACCTTTTTGTCTCATCTAGCCTCATCCCCTCTTCTCCTTCCTACCTTCTCTCCCTGCTACCCAGTCCTTCTTCTCCTCCCCACCACAATCCTTCTCTTCTTTACCCCTTCATTTCTCTCCTCGTTGGTCAGCCGGGTTGCCTGGCAACAGCTGCTCTCTTTCCCTTGCTCTCCTACCTGGGTATTGGTGGAGCTGTGAAAGGGGAAACAAGAGAAAAAAAGATGGATGATAGAGGGCCAGAAGGGAGAGAGAGGATTGGAGGAGAAGAGTGGGGTAAGAGAGGGAGGGGGTGGAAGACTGGATTAGGAGAGGAGTGAGAAAGATACAAAAAAAGATAGTGAGGGGTAGGGGTGGAGAGAGAGACCAGAAGAACTGGATAGAGTTAGGGAGGATAAGGACAAAAGAGACAGAAAATGTGGGAAGGCAAGCTGGGAGGGAGTGGAAGCAAGGAGCAATGGAGGGATGAGTGAACGAGGGAGGAGGTGTATGCTCTGCAGCCATCTCCTCTCACCTAATTCTCCCATTTATCTTGTCTCTAGTCTGAAATAGAAAGAAATTGACCTTTCAGCCTCTGGACATGTAGAGCCGCAGGTCTCAGACCAGAGCCTTACAGAGTCAGAGTTCAAACCAGAGCCTTACAGAGTCAGAGTTCAGCCAATGGACTCCGACCAGAGCCTTACAGAGTCAGAGTTCAGCCAATGGACTCAGACCAGAGCCTTACAGAGTCAGAGTTCAGCCAATGGACTCCGACCAGAGCCTTACAGAGTCAGAGTTCAGCCAATGGACTCAGACCAGAGCCTTACAGAGCCTTACAGAGTCAGAGTTCAGCCAATGGACTCAGACCAGAGCCTTACAGAGCCTTACAGAGTCAGAGTTCAGCCAATGGACTCAGACCAGAGCCTTACAGAGCCTTACAGAGTCAGAGTTCAGCAAATGGACTCAGACCAGAGCCTTACAGAGTCAGAGTTCA
>NC_053128.1:6497626-6647626 GCF_010015445.1 Perca fluviatilis
GTGTGTGTGGCAGCATATGTCATTTGTTCTGAGATCAGCAGCTGGATCCCAAGTTCCCAATGGGACCTTTAATGTCTACAACACACACACACACACACACACACACACACACACACACACACACACACACACACACACACACACACACACACACACACACACACACACACCAGCCCTAGACTATGCTCACATACACAGGGAGATATCATGTGGGACAGTTCTTGTGGGTCTTGTGTGTGTGTGTGTGTGTGTGTGTGTGTGTGTGTGTGCGTCAGAGACCAAGAGGTTGTGTTCCCTGATGGCTGTAGAGGTGACACGGTGGTGTGTGTTTTTGTGTGGATATTAGCAGACCTGAACTGCTGACCGTTCACATATGGAGCAGATTAGCTGCATACATTACTAGAGGTAACACACACACACACACACACACACACACACACACACACACACACACACACACACACACACACACACACACACACACACACACACACAGATTTAATTTTCTAAACAAACCTTTGAAAGAAGTTTTCCAGAGTGCAGAGCGGAAAAATAACCTTCATGTCAAACTTTCTGTTTTCTTTTTTTCTTTAGCAGAAGCTGATGTAAACAGAAGCTTTAAATTGATAGAAATCATAATAAACACACCATTAAGCACATTAGAGCTTTTATTTTTTTTAAATTCCTGCTAGTAATATTTTCTGAAACAACAACTTTCATAATAATTATATAATAAATTATATCATAAATAATGTAATGATCAGAATATTACTAACAATTACATTGTTATTAATGCATTATTGTGTCAATGTTATCATTTTGTTTTATTTAAACATGTGAATAAAACCAAAACTAATTGATAACAATAATAACTTATTACTTAATTACTCAACAATGTTATAGCATGCTTATGTTAGCACTTCAGCATGGGTCCATGCTCAGAGTACAGCTGAGCTTAAGTCCAGAATCCTGTTAGTAATATCATTTATGTTTTAATAAAATATTTCCTTGAAGACACCGAAAATAACTTTACATATCTTAGCATGACACAGCAATAGTAGTAAGTCTTAAGTTAGCTGTAGCCTGCTTTTCCCATTATGTTTGACTTAACGTTATTTTAGACTGAATCTAGCTGTACGTTCTGCCTGCCCGATCCGTTCTGCGCATGCGTTATTTTAGACTGAAGGCTGTCGGCTAGTGGTTAGCCGAATTAGCTGTTAGCTATCCCGGTGGAGGCTAGCGCGGAACAGATTGGGCAGGTCGTAAAACGGTATTATCATCTGCGCATACGTCATGGCATACGTGTCATCTTGCACATGCGCAGAACGGATCGTGCCGGTGGAACGGATCGGGTACTGACACACGCCCCATAATCACAGCCCAACGGAGCGGTTTCAGACTCACATTCTGACTAGAATCTGAGTAGGACCACGTCAGCCTACTGAGGAGCAGCTAACACAAAGAAATCGGAAGGAAACGGACATCGGCGAAAATCAGTGGTGGAATGTAGCAAATACTTTGTTACTGTGCTTAAGTACATTTTTCACGTGTCTGTACTTTACTTAAGTAGAATCAATAGTGCATACTTTTGACTTTTACTTCGATCTATACTATCTATACGATGTATACGTTCCGTTACATTTTTGTTACATTTTCTGATCTGTTTTCCCCCTTGCCAAAACGTCTCCCTGACCGTCACATGTTTGTCTCACCAGTGAAGTTTGGTTGCCATAGATACATATGGGGCACCGCCGATCCTTCATCGGCTTCCAAGCCGGATCCGGTGCTCCAGCCCCGCTGACCCTCGGTGATACAGCCTCCGGTGAAAGTGAAAGTGAAAATGAAATTTTTTTTTATTATTATTATTCCCGTTTTTAAATCATAGTTGCCATCTATTTCTCTCCACAGCGTCGTTTACTTCTCCGTCAGGCTGCGTATCTTATTTACTTACTTATTTAAAATACATCCATGAATAAAACCAACCGCATTCTGATTCTAACAACATATTTCTGTTTTATGCTGGTTAGGATAGGAACTTTTTTTTCCAGTTTTTTCCAGTTGCTAACACACTAAAATGACATGCATAGCACAATTATTTAAAGTAAGCACTATAAAAATATCACATGTGAGCACCTCTTTTTTTCTATATATTTTGTCTGCAATTTTCTTTTTCAGTTTGTTGTTGCATATTTCTGTTGTAATGTAAATATATCTGCTGTGCATATGTTGCACTGACTTGTTTGGTGAAAAATAAAAACATAAATGTTTCAACAGCATGATGTGTGTGTATCTGCAAATATTTAGATAGATAGATAGATAGATACTTTATTCATCCCGAAGGAAATTTTAGGATCCAGTAGCTTAGACAACCTTACTGTAACACAACAAACACATATACACACATACATAAGAATAAAAATAAAAATAAAAATCATACACAGAAATGCAATGACCATGATAAGGTATGTGCAATGACCATGATAAGGTCTGTGCATGTGAACAATCTGACGAATTTTCTACAATTTTAACTATTTTAGTATTATGGCACAGCATACTAAAGATGAGAGTGCTTTTCATTATGCCCAACAGTGTGTAGTTGGTTAGACAAAAATCTGGTAACATGAATGAAGTGTGTGCCATGTGGTGCAAAAGTTTTGATAATGTTATTTGGTTGCAGTGCTTCATTCTGCAGGGTATATGAGATATTTTGCAGTTTGGGTAAGTGGTTTTGTGAATTGTGTGAAGTATTTTGATAAAACCACCATAGTTTGCAAAATTGTGATTTAGCAATTGGAAGAAAACTGTAAAAGCCAGGCCTTGTTTGTGGTAATGGACAGTATGGATACTGTCGAAGCGCAGCATCAAAATAACTGAACCACCGCTTTGTAAATCACGGGTCGCTAGACACAGCGCCCTCACATTTAAAATGGTAATATGCAAATAAGATTAAGAGAATATATCATTATGCAAGTCCTTTTACTTTTAATACTTAAAGTACATTTAAAATCAGGTACTTTTTACTTTTACTTAAGTAGGGTTGTCATTGTGGTACTTCTCCTTTTACTAAAGTAAATATGTCTCTGGTTATTTGTACTTTTACTTAAGTACTGAGATTCAGTACTTCCTCCACCACTGGCGAAAATTCATGCATTCAGCGGATATATAGATATAGATATATATTGCAACAGACTGGAGTTGCTGTGAAAAAGTAAAAGCTGCACAGTTGTGGTGCTACGCGTGCTTTTCTTAGACGTTACATTTGAGACACAGTTACCCTCCCAAACTTCGGTGCGGTCTTTTAGTAAACAAGGACAAATGCAATTTGACTGTTTGGAACATAAAAAAGCCACAAATCCTTAGTAAAATCTATAATATATATCTATATCTATATATATGTAATCTCTATACAACCCCCTTTCACACATGCACTGCAACAATAAAATGATCTAGACCAGGGATCATCAACAGGGGGTCTGGGACCTCTAGGTGGTCCTCAGAGTCAATGCAGGGGGGGCCTCCAAATGTTTGTTAATTTTTGAAAATTTTTAAAGTCTTAACATGAATCCAACATATTATTAGCAAATATAAATCCCCACTGCTTACTTGCCTATGGGTAAGGTAGTCACTAAGGCCATCCACAGATACAGTTCATCCTAAGTATTCACTCTGCCACATGTATGTTTAACATTAAAACATGACTGATTAGTCGGGAGGTTGACAGCTAGCCAGCTGAAGCAAACAGTCGATCAACGGTGTGTAACGTACGTTACACAGGCTGGCAGCAGCAAAGAGTCCAGAATTTATGAGTCAAAGCAGGGGATAGAAAGGTGTTGGAAATGACAAACATCTAATCTAAAATCTAAATTAACAAAAATATGTGAATTTTGCAGATTTTGAAGCGGCGATATTCATGCCAGCGTTTCATGTAGTAGTACGCTATTTTAATAGCTTAGTATTCTATGCAAAAGAGGTATGTATAAAGGCTTTAGGCTGCCCTACAAGTTATTGTAGGCCCAGTTTATTATGCAACTTTATTTTATACAATATACAGTATGTAGTATGGAGTCCCTGCTCCGTCTCTCTTTCAGTTAAGGGATCCTTGGCCTAAAAAAACGTTGAAGACCCCTAAACTAGACATTACCCAGAGGAACTGTATGTGAGAACCCAAATGTATGAATCAGTTGGACTGGACATTAAACGGACTTACCCTGCCAGCTCCCTGGTACAAATTGTGTAATGCCCGATTAAGACCCATGTGTGAATAGAGCAGGTCATTGTGTGGAGGATTCACAGTGAGCGAGTGGGCGTGTTGAAAACATTTCTATAATGCGGCTGGCGCGAAATCAGAAGAATACAAACATCCAAGAGTGTAGACGAAGGGCCATTTGAGCGAAGACGCCACCAAAAATTTTGATTTGATGAGATTGGGGAACTTCTGTCTGCAAGGGCCGACGGCGAAATAACGGACATAGCTGAGTCTGACAAAGTCCAGCATAAGCTGATGGAAGCTGAGCCAAGTCTGACAGTGTAGAAGTGAGCCTGATGAGTCTCAGATGTTCTCAAAAGGCCACCATACAAAGAACAAACCCTTTATATTTAGGACCCTCAGGACAAACTCCATATTTTTTGTAGTGGTAAAGATCTAAGAATAGACATGTTGTCTCTTTATTTTTCATTCTTTCACCAATTTATTTTCTGGGATATAATGAGCATACAGATATACATACTGTAACTTTCTTCTGCAGTGTGGCCATTTCACAAACATTCACCTTAAAATGCCCAGGGAGTTTAGCCCTGGAGCCAGGCACCATATGGCCGTCTCATACAGGATCTAGCCTCATCCTGACAATTAGGACCACAGGCTGAAACCCTGCTGGATCTGGAGCACAGCCAGATGAGAGGAGGACAGAGAGAAACTGAGAGAGAAGGCAAAATAGAGCAGATTCAACATGAAGACCCAGGGACAAAAAGAAATCAAAAAGGACGCAGATAGAGAAAGTGTAAAGATGTAAAGAGCGAAGACCCGAATTAATCATCGGAGTGTCAAGGCAGGTTGAGGAGTGGGTGAGGAGTAGTAATAATGATGATAATAATAATAATAAAAAGAATAAAAGTAGAGACGGAAAAAATGCTAAGTGGGCTAAACAATGTTTGGCCAATTAAGCGTTGCAGAGGAATCCATGTGCACAATGAGCCAGAGCTGCTTAATTACAGCCTGGAGAGATGGGAGTCTTCAACAGAGCGGAAACAGAGGAAGGTAGGAAGGAAGGAAGGAAGGAAGGAAGGAAGGAAGGAAGGAAGGAAGGAAGGAAGGAAGGAAGGAAGGAAGGAAGGAAGGGAAGAAAGATTGAAGGAAGAAAGTAAGGAAGGAAGTGATTTTTAATCTTATAGGAAAGAAGGAAGTATATGAGAAGGCAAGGAAGTGAATAAAGACTTACGAGCTGATTTTATGTTTAGTCTAAAACATTCATAATATAATCTTCAACTATTTAGTAGATATTTCCTCTGATGTACCTGTGAAATACACAAAAAGAGAAAAATAAATCACCTCAGCTCCTACAAAAACTCACACACATGCAGTCACACATACTTGTGAATAAACAGAGAGAAGGATTGGATGAATTATGATGGTGAAATAAAAACATCCCAGGAGGCTTATAAAGAACATCTCACCTCCAAACAAAGCTAACACAGAAAATAAATGTCAACACAACTGTATTCAGCTATTTTTATTTCATTTTATTTATCCAGGTAAATCAATTGAGAAGGAATTCTCATTTGCAACGACGACCTGTCACATTCACACAGTTCCACATCCTACCTGGAAGCTGCCCAGTACAACCACAGTCTGATCTGCTGGCCACTGAGCAGCTCCACTGGAGCGGTTGGAGGTTAAGGGGCCTTGCTCAAGGGTGGTGGTGGTATTTTATCCTGTAGGTCTGGGGATTGAACCTGCAACCTGCGGGGTCCCAAGCTTGCTTCTTTAACCTTTAAGCCATCACTGCCCCTAATGCTATAATTTAACTAAGATCTACAAAAAAAATAGATGTGGCTGGAGTGGCTTTAGTAACTTGAATTCACCAGGGACCACATTAGGCTGGTGAGTCAGGGCGCTGGGGTTTGTGTTGGCTGAATTTGAGTTGCTACGGTGCACCTTTATGCTGCATTACAATTGTGAGAAATGGCATATGCCTTGTAAAACTTCAATATTCCGCACATTGATAGCTGTTTTTTAATTGTGATTGAACATTAGTCACTAAATCATCAAGTGCCCTTCTAGTTGGTTCTTGTTTTGGGGGCATCACTTTTGAATAGCCTTTTATAAATTGTGTTTCATTTTATCAATTTGCACACGTTCTTTTGACTTAGTTGTTTGGAAGTCCACACAAATTACTGTTAGTTTTTGTAGTTGTAGTTTGTCTGTCGTATGTTGTCTGTTTCTTTTTTTTTTCTTTTCTTGAATAGGAGCCCAAACTGGTTTCCCTTTAGGCATAGATAAAGGTACAGTATATGTTTTTATGAGTTAATGTACATGTTACAGATAGGAAGTGTATTAATACTGCATTCATAGGCTACTGATTAGGACTGAATGAGTAACGGGAAGACCGTTAAATAACAGACTGAAAAACAGTAAATCCACACATACCACAACTGAAACAAGAGTCTTAGAGAAACACTTCATATATGGAACAACTGAGAATAAATTGTTCATTTTCAACCAGTTAAAAGGAGTTTGAACCCTGGTTTAATGTTACACATTTAATGCAGAACACATAGATTCACTTTATATGTCTGTGTATAGGCTGCATAAAGTGGTAACATTAATAACGCTATTAATTTAAGTTGATGGGATTTATCTCGGTCCACCTGATGTATGAGGGTTATATTACAGTCTACTGGAGGGGAGGCGCGAGAGAGAAACTTCTTCATTTATTTTCTGCTGTGCTGCTTGGCACACATGTTTAGCCCGGGGTGACGGCGAGCAGGAAGGATTTCTAAAAACAGGGCAAAATCACTGGCAGCTAAACACCCCTCGATGTCTTTGGCTGGGTCATTGCATAATTTAGTAATCAACTAAATTAAGGTACGGAGAGATGAACTTGCAGCTCGTGCGCATTTGTGTCAAGTTCATCGGCTTTTGCAGGAAAACTGCATCCAGGCAGCCGCCGTGCTTTAATGAATTTCAAACTGGCTCCGATTTTCATCTCTACCAGTGAGGGAGGGGGACTAGCTGGGGCCCCACACACACACAACATGCACACACAGACACAGAGGCACACTTTGGTGTTTATGTAAATGTGCAAAAAACAAAATGGCTGACTGCCAAATCCTGTCAGTAAACAAAGCTTGTTTGAGTGCCAGGCAGAGTGTTGTTAAGGTGGACCGCTCAGGATGCAGTCTGAGCGGAGGGGGGGGGGGGGGGGGGGAAAAACCCAAGGGGGGGGGGGGGCCCCCCCAAAAAACCCCCCACCTTCCCGTGGGGCCCGGCGCGCGCCCCGCGCCCCGATCTGTAAAACAGGAACATTGTTCCAGGGCCTTTTGGTTTGGGGTGGGGAGGGCTGGTTGTCAAGGCAATAAAAAGCCAATAATCATTCAGAGCAGAACGGTGGATCTGACCAACATCGGCTTTTTTGGTTCCGACAGAAGGTCCTGTTCAAATCATGCTATCTAAAAAGGCAGAAACGTCAGCCATCAGCTCACTGCAGGGTTTACTCAAGTCTGGACGATCACTTAATGTTTACAGAATAGTCACTTCAGATATAAGGTCCGTATAATGGACACCACATATCAAACACATAGCCATTGGAGCCATTTGATTTGTATACATTATAATACAGGTCATTCATGTATTTATCTCCTCCAGACATGACTGTTATCAGCATAACCAGCATTGGGCAGTAACACATTACTTAGTAATATATTACTGTAATATAAGGGGAAGACAAAAACAATAATTATAGGCTATTACAGTTGCTAACCCAAATAATGCCACGTTACTGCATCACCCGAATGGCATTTGTTTTTTTGTACAAGGTAGGCTTTCTTATACGATGACGTGATGTGTCATTTTGGAAAGGCTTTGATCCGAGTGGGAACATGGATGACATCCAGCATGTGACTGTGAGCAGAGTCCATCTCCTCTCTCGGCACAGCGAGTTACTATGGTGATGGGAATCTGCGTCGCCAGGTCCTTTTCATAATGTGAGCCTATGACAAAAAACTTAATAGGCCTATGTAAATGTGCGATTGTCTTCGTAACTTACAGTTTCAGCCTGAATGCAGAATGTTTACAGTTACTGTATGCAGTTTGGCTGATTGGTGACTCCTCCTGTAAGTTTAATCATTGTTCCATAAAGTAGAATGAGTTCTAAAGGAGCTGTCAGTTGTGAGGGGGGTTGCAAAAGTAACATGGTAATATAACGAGTATAAAACAATTTTTTTTGATAATAAGTAATATCATTTATTTTTTAAAGGTGCAGTAAACGATGCTGTGCAAAGATTGTTATTTGAATTCAACTGCCAAACAAATACAACTCCTCCCCCCCCCGCCAGATTCATGGACGCTCATTGCCATAGCAACCACTTCTGTTAGTGTCTCTGCTGACCAAACTAAATATGCCAGAGTCGATGTTAGCCATCGTTGGGTTGTGGATTAGCAAACTGTTGCTACGGCTGTAAAGCCACCCAGTTGGGAGCAGCCATCACAAACAATGGCGAGGTTAAGCTGACCAATTGAAAACAGCAAACAGTGAAACAGCGATGCTAACGTTATTACTCACTTGTCCATAACGATGGCCGCCCTCACCGATGTTAACGAGGCTCTTCCTCCTTTCCCAGTCATACTATCATACCTTCTCCTCTTTTGCTGTCTCGCTGCCAACTCCTCTTGTTGAAAACTCCTGGCCGGCCGCTGTCTCTCCCCATCACTTGCTTGCTGGTGCTGATTGGCTGGAATAGTGTTGTGTGGTTCGTGCGCACCTTTCTGTTTGTTTTGCATTAACACAACTAGGGCTTTTTTTTCCAGCGCACACAGAAAATAGAGCGCTAGGTGAACATGAGGAGATATTCACAGAATTTGACAAGAAGTGTATTATATTAACATTGCTTACTATACCTTTAAGGAGTAATAAGTAAAGATTAATCCCAAGAGAATAGAGAGTCCCTATGAGCCTGATTGTGGCTTGAGATCGTCCAGCAGGGTTCCAAAAACCTATGGCATCAAAATGACTAGTTAAGATTAGAAAAAAGATCTGGTTAGTAGTACTCACGGGACTCAAACATGTTTCCTGGGTTAAAGGACATTACCTCTGTTCCTCTTCTTGAAAGCCCTGTGTTTTATGACCAAAAATTATATAAATCTATCCAACAGTCACGGGGGTAACTGAGCAGCCGCCCAGCCCGCTGCAGATAGGATTGAAACAGCAGAAGCTTTCAGCGACTTTACATTGAAAAAGCGATGCAGCGTACATTGATGTTAAAATGTATACAGGTTACCAGGACGGTCTGAAATGTTTTGCACGCTCTTTCTCTGTACGTTTTGTTGGTACATGTGAGATGTTCGAGTCGCACACGTGTTGTCTTCAAAAACAAGGAAATGAAACGTGTTACGTCAACCCGTTCTCACTTCCGCTTGGTCATTGGCTGTGATTGGTCGAATTCGCGGGAAACTCCGGTTATTGGTGAAGAGTAAAATATATTTATAAAATGAAAGGATTTTTTTTTTTTTTAAAGAAGCTTTGTATTATGTGTAGGGGGGTTAGCTGAGTTCATCAGAAGTATTTTGACATGAATAGGTCAAAAGGTCAAGCCGCATAATAGATTTATAGCATTTTTAATATTAAAAAATATTTTAAAAATCAAAGGATGTTATTTTTGACAAAAAGAAGCTTTGTGTTATGTGTAGGGGGGTTAGCTGAGTTCACCCGAGGTATTTTTACATGAATAGGTCAAAATGGCAAGCCGCATAATAGATTTTTCGAATGTGTCGAATATCCAATGTCCAATATAAAACCATCTTCACCACGCTTGATATTCTTGAGAGCAACTGGTTGGAAACTACACATTTACTATTGTTTGTCCCATGACTCCTTATATTTTTTGTACATGGCCTACAGTTAATTAGTTATATTTTATTTCTGTGTCATGCCAAACATTTGGCCCATTCCACATGGGATTACAAGACACCACAAACTTATTTAGCAAACATCTTCCGGTCGCATATACAATTATATATTCATATACATACATGAATACAAATATACACACACACACACACACGCGCGCACACACACACACGCACACACTGCATATACATGTGAACAGCCATCTCAGTCTTTGTGCATCATCCATATTTACCAAATCAATCTCTGATTTTACCTTACGAAATAAAAAATCACGCTATTCACCATAAAAAGGACAGTAGAAAACAAAATGGAACTCATTTTCTATATCATTCAAACTACAATTAAAAAACGTTTGGCCACCCCTTAGCCTTAACACACTCACCACTATGTGATCAGACAAACCTGTATGATCTGTCATCGTATGTGCGACTACTTATTTTCAGTCAGCGATCAGATTTTCAGTCTCCAGCGTGTCCCTGAAGGCCTCAGCAGTTATCTTTAACCACTTGAGAAACCCTGAAGTGCGTTTGGAGGCTTAAAGGATCAGGCTAACCTTTTTCATCGTTAAGGAGGAGATAACGTGTTCCGTACTTAAGGGAAGTAAAGAAATATTCATTAGCTGTGATTAATTGGTGTTCCTGAGTGTGATATATTTAGGCCATTTCCTGGTACCTCGGAGGCAGCAAACAGCTAAATCCACCAAAGGAACAAATGTAACAAAGGTTTATTTTCACTTCCTCTCTTTCTTAGTGGTTGTGATAGCTTCTTGGTTCAATAACATTTTAAATTACAATATGTAATACTCAAACAACATAATGTAGATTTTCTGATTTGTTTATTTCTCTGGTATTTTTTTATGTGCAAATGCTGATGCATTTAAGTACGTCTGTCATTTTTTTTATCCTCACTGAAATATCAAAAATGTAAATGTATTTCCTTGCTTGTGTCTTTCCTCCCTCTACAAAAAAACCGCAAATGACACGCGTCACGTGGGTCTGAGTTTTTTTTTTTTAAGTCTGGTACTAGTACTTAGTAAAGGATCTGAATACTTCTTCCACTACTGGTTGCATCCTCCACTTTTGTATCACCTTCCATCTATCACTTCCTGGCAATTTTTTTTCTTACATTCACCTTTTCCCTGTTCACTTCTACAGTACAATGCATTCCTTACCATCAATGCTTCCTTTCCTTCCCTCTCTCTCTCTCTCTCTCTCTCTCTCTCTCTCTCTCTCTCTCTCTAGTCAACACTTCCCCTCCTTATTCCTTTATTTTTTATTCTGTATCCCCTTCACACTGTTGATCATGATGATGCCGCAGAAGAAGTTTTTAGGCTATTATTGGGTCATGAATGCATCTACTTCACCACTTCCCTTCCCATCATTCCTTTCTGTCCTCTCTCCTTTCCTCTGATTCTTGTTTCACTTTTATTCTTTTTGTTTTGACATTGGAGGTAGGATGGAAGCAAAGGAAAGATAGTTCCCTTCTATCTGCCCCTGGCTCTCAGTGTGTATAACTGCACAGCAGAACTGATAATAATTAGCAAACGGGGACTGGATTCATTCGGTCCAAGTGGCGGCGGCGAGCGGTGCACCCCCCCCCCTGCAGCGCGACGCTGTTTGCTCAGCTCGCGGACGGGCGAGAGGGAAAGAAAAAAATACACTGGCTAATTATTTCAGATAATGCAATTAAGATATGCATATTTAGCATAAATTCCACAATGGAAACGCAGACGTCAGCAGATAGAGTGTGTTTGTGAGTGTGTTTGTGTGTGTGTGATTCCTGCGCATGGCGGGGTACGTGCAACAGTCTCTGGTGGCGGGTAGCAACATTAATCTCACTCTGTTTTGGGTCTCTTAACTACACAGAGGTTATAGCCTGTATCTGAACATGCATGTGTGTGTGTGTGTCTGTGCGGGCGCGCGCCTGTGTGTCTCGACTAAAAATAAGCACATTTGAAATTTTTTTTTTTTAAATGTTGATTTATCTCTGTCATCCTCAGCTCTGCATACTCATTCTTACACAGGCTGTGTGCAATAGGCCAGGTGCAGCAGTGTGTCTGTCAGCAATGTGTGTATGTGTGTGTGTGTGTGTGTGTGTGTGTGTTTGTGCTTGTGTTTGCAAAAGCGGGTGGTGTGTGTGTGTGTGTATAGCTACCTGCTACACTAATGATCTGCAGCTGTCAGCAACACACAAACACACACACACACACACACACACACCTTTCGTCCTGACACACATGGAGAGTGGAGAGAGGGAGGGGGTGGAAAGAAATGGATGGGGAAAAATAGAAGAAGAAAAACAAGGAAAGGAAACAATAGGGAAAAGATGAAATTGAAAATCAGATAGGAAAAGTGGGAAAGAGATGGAAAAGAAAGTAAAGGAAAAACAACAAAAATGGAAAGGATGGGAGAGATTAGGGGTTGAAAATATAGAAGGGACTGGAAGGAAGTTAGACAATAACACAAGGAGAAAGAAAAGGAAGAAAATGCAACAGTCTGGAGACAACAGTAAAGGAAAGAAGTAGGAAAAGTGAGGGGACGGAAGGCAGAGTAAAGTATAGAAGGTAAAAGAGAAGAAAAAGGAGACACAAAGGAGAGGAGGAACAGAAGGAGAGAAAAGAGGAGAGAGAATTGTTGGCATCTGTCCAACAAACAGCCTCTTCCTCTCCTCGGTTCTGGTTTGAATACTGCTGCATGTCATTAGAGCTGCCAATCAGCAGCTGCCATCGCTCTGCTGCAGCGTGCAGCTCCATGCAGGTTGACAGCTGCAGCCGACGCACAAACCCCGAACGCTGTGTGCTTCAGCTTTTTAAATGGGTTTTACCCACATAGATTTTCCCCAAAAAGACACAATGCACAATGTCAAGTAGGCCGTACCCAACCCGAACATCATTTGTTAAGATTTATCTGAACCCGGTATATACACCAGTGTACAGCAGAGATATGACCGTGATAGGTCAGAGCAGTTTAACCAGAAAGTAAAATTCAGGTAAGAATAGAAAAAAAATGGTGGTACTCATCAGTCAAAAAAAAAGTGTATTAAAAACCCTTTTTTGCTTTTTAAGATTTACTTTGAATATAGCGGGAGACTCTTCTGTTTATATCTAAAAAAAATCTGGCAGTTTATGTGCCTTGCATTTTTCATGCATGAAATAAATGCAGTTCATTCTCTAGATCAGAGATCTTCAACAGGGGGTCTGGGGTCCCTAGGGGGGTCCTCAGAGTTACCGCAGGGGCCCTCCAAATTGTTAATTGTTTGAAAGTGTCTTCAACAATGAAAATGTCTTTACATGAATCCAACATATTATTAGCAAATATAAATCAGCCTATTTGTGAGAAAAAAACACTGATGATGGGCTGACTGGCATATAGGTAAGGTAGTCACTAAGGCCATCCACAGATCCAGGTAATCCTAAGGATTCACCGTGCCACATGTATGTTTAACATTATAACATAATTGATAAAGTCATGCCAACAAATATTTTAATAGCTTAGTACTGTATGCACTAAAAAGGTATAAAGGCTTCAGGCCACCCACACATTGTTGTAGGCCAAGTTTAATATGCAACTTAATTTTATACATTGTAGTAGGGGGTCCCTGTTCTGTCTCTCTCTCAGTTAAGGGGTCTTTGGCTTACAAAACGTTGAAGAACCCAGCTCTAGATATTACAGTTAAAAAATGTCTTATTTTGTTACTAGTTTCCCCAATATTATTTATTTTTGATTCAACATGATGTCATCATGGCAGCCTGTGCTGGGGCCCGTTTTAGGAAGGAGGTTTAACAAACTCTGAGTCTAACCCTGAACTCTGAGTTGATTTACCCTGAGATGGGAAACTCAGAGTTTTCGGTTCCAGAACAGCTGATTTGAGTTGGTTCAATCAACTCGGAGTATGTTCACTCAGGGTTACGCGCGTGCACAAAAGGCAGTATGAATGGAGCCATGATTCTACGATTCACCATGGTAACAACCACAAACAAATGGGTCGGCGGAAATACTCATGCGCACAAACAGCGAGTTTGAACCTACTGTCTATGGTTTGAACATGCATTTCGTTAAAAAAGCAAGACAGCGGCTGCTGCTGCAAAAGAGAGAGAATTGGTGTGGTAGAAAATTGCTGCTCGAGTCAATGCGTACGCATTAACAGTGTATTAATTTCATATTTAATCACAGTTAACTTATATTACTGGTGAAAACTGGAATTGTATTACACCTATAATTTCATTCAGGTGCAATCCTGCGGGCGAAAAAGTAAACTATAGGCTACTATTCCCATTTTGAGGCTGCAGAACCACGATCATTAACAGAACTATAAAGTATAATCATTTATTTCTTTTTAATGGCTCTCACTGGTTTATGTCTACTAGGGAACACTACAAAAACGTTTAAAAAACGTTTCAGAGCGAGTGACACTTTTCTGACGGCTCTGCATACAGTGGCTACACTGTTATAAAGAAAACTGCCGTTTGCAAAAAACGTAATGCGACACAAAGAATCTGCTTGGATGTTAAAGCCTGTCCACGATGGTTGATGTTAGTGATATGAGGATGGATAAGGTATCTACATATCTAATGGACTGTGATAAAAAATACCTCTCAAATCGGTTATGTGGAAATGAAAATACATCTAGTCGGGACTCAATACCCACGTAAACTCTCTGTGAATTAATACAGCTTTTTCACCAACGGGATTGTCAACAATTTAAGGACATGAGATGTTTGAGAAAAAAACGTTTTATAGTCTGCCTGACATAAACCAATACGTCTTTTTATTCATGCAGATAACAAACTGCATTAAAATGCGCCTGATACAGACTGAATGAATGAATGAGGAAATGAATTCTCTGAGAGGGAGGAGAATGAGACAAACTCAAGGTTTCTTGAAGAAAACCTGCTCCCGACCAGGTTAGGTTCACAGGCTCAGTTACCATAGTAACTGACTCCGAGGTTAAGTTACCTCTCTTTCTGAAACGGAAAACTCAGAGTTACCCTCATCTCAGGGTTAACAAACTCAGAGTTTTCACTAAACCTGCTTTCTGGAACGGGCCTCTGCTTTCTGCAACGGGCCTCTGCTTCTTGTTCTGTGTGTTTTTTGTTTGTTTTTCACTCATGTTCTCCCTCCTGTGCTGATTGCTGTGGGCGTGGCTTAGCTGGCAGGTGGCTCCAGGTGAAGCTCATTCCCTAATCAACCTCCTGCAGTATTTAAGACTGGCTCTGTGAGCCACTTGTTGCCAGATTGTATGGTCTACTAGTGTGGTACGGTGGCAAGCCTAGTGCCCTGTATTTTCTGTGTTCCTGGTGTTTTTGCTTGTGTATGTAAAATAGTTTTTCTGTGTTTATCTCATGTTGCAGTTTGTGTGCCTGCCTGCTTGCTCCTCACACCTGCTTCTCTCTCTCTCAGTGAGGATTGGACTCAATTGTTTGTTGGACTCTGGAGGAGGCCTACCACATGGTCATCACAACCACATCACGGGGCACGCTCTGGAGAGCACACAGCACTCACCGCTGGATTCCCTCGACTCAACTTCCCCTTTTTTGCCACCAGCACATTTATTGTATAAACTTCACGCGTTAAATCATTTAATCTTACTTTTTGTGTTGGTCGTCTGCTTTTGGGTCCCACCTTCTGTGTTGTTCCATGACAATCAGACTAAAGGAGGAAAATCCAGAAAATTTGCCCTCATAAATGTGTTGAGAAAAAAAGAAACTGTCCAAAAAGACCCAAACTCATAATATCAGGGAAAGCTGTATTTCGAGTCTGAAACATATTCACAGTGGCAAAATGACAAAATGAAGTGAAAATGTATAAGGTCAGACCACCGAGCTGAGAATTCTGTGTGAGAGCTGATGTAGCTCAGAAAGCCCTGTTTGCTCAGCTGCTGGCTCTCCTTTGAGAAAAAAATAAGAGTTGCTAAAAGGCTCTTTAGAAGCCAAATCCAGCGAGAAAATTGCTAAGTTGGCAACACTGCTAACAAGCTGGTGCAATAGCAGAAAGTTTGTACGTGAAAATCCTGTCTGGATCTTTGATAACATAGATACCCTTTTTACTCTGTGCCTACAGAATGAAAGATAATCATTTACTCTAGCTTGGAAACAATGGAAATGGCAATTCATGGAAATGATACACTAGGAACTTCCAACATGTTCTCACTCCTAACTTATCACATATGGATGCTTGGTCAGGATCACTTTGGGATACCCCTTTAGCATACTTTTTCAACATGCAGAGTAGTTCGATAGACTTAATACATGGTTAACGTTTTGAATTGAAACAAAACTGCTTGGTTAGATTTAGACAACAAAACCAGGTTTGGTTAGGTTTAGGTAAAGTAGAGGGGTACGTGGTGCGTCATAGTTTGACACAGTGGTGTAGTCTACGTGATTCAATTAAATACAATTTTATTTATAGTATCAAATCATAAAAAAGATTATCTAAAGACACTTTACAGATAGAGTAGGTCTGGACCACACTCTATAATTTTCAAAGACCCAACAATTCCAGTAATTCCCCCAAGAGCAAGCAGTCGGTGCAACAGTGGTGACGAAAAACTTACTTTTAGGGAGAAACTCGGTCAGACCCAGGCTCTTGGTATGGGTGTGATGAACAGTGGCAATAATAATCACAATAAAGATAATGGAACTATGACTAGAAATATTAGTTGTAGTAGTTCATGGTGTAGCAGGGCACAGCAGGGCATTACAGGGTGTAGCAGCACTGTAAAAACGAAAATGTTGTGAAAACTCAAAATTTCAAGGCAACTTACTGCACTAGATTTTTGAGTTTTGAGGCCAACTCAAACTCCTACGTTTTGAAAATAGTTCAGCCAACTAATAATGTTTTGTTCAAATAATTAACTTTCATATGCTGTGCCAACTAATAATGTTTTGTTTAAATAATTTATCTTTCATAGATATAAAAACTTAAAATCTTAATTTTCACATACTAAATAATTCAAAAAACAGTCATGTCAACTAATTATCTTTTGTTCAGATAATTAACTTTTGTGTGTAAAAACAAAGTTTCGACTTCTAAAAAAGCCCCCGTGCAAAATAGGGGCCCATCTAAAGCTGCTGATCTTGCATCACTTGAGATAAAAGGGCCACTAGTGAAGTGACGCGCCGCAGAATACTGGCTGAAGGAAGCCTATTACTGCTCAAAGTCTAACACTGCAAAACTCCAGCTCTTCTTATCAAACGTAACAGTCACTTACCTCATGGTTACAAATGTAAACCAGCACAACAATGACAATTACCAGGCAACAAAACACTACATTCTAAACAGACACGTTTAATAAACGGAATTCATAAAGTTACATTTGTATTTCGAACAAACTGCAAACTTTTCAGCAAAGTTTGACACAACCATTTACTGCCTTGCATCATGGGAATTGACCAGCCAATGAACCACCTGACTGCAGTACGCAAATCGGAGTTCAAGGCATAGAGCAGGCCGAAAAGGTAGGCAACTGAAACCCCTGCAGAACTGCCCAGGAAACCCTGTTTTAGCGTGGAGCATGAAAAGAGTAATTGCCTGCGCCTCAATTTGAGTCTAACTACAAATTCAAAGTGGCCACCACATACATTTTGAAGTGAGACCAACTTATCACAATACACTTAATACAGTGAGTTGAAGTAACTACTTTAACAAAGTTTATAATGCAATTATGTGTGTTTTTGTTCTGTTTAATTGAAAATCAAAGTAAGATGAGCAATTTCAAGTTCTCGTTTTTACAGTGAGGGCACTGCAGGGCATAACAGGACGTAGCAGGGCACTGCAGGGTGTAACAGGGCGTAGCAGGGCACTGCAGAGCGTAGCAGGACTGAGCAGGGTGTAGCAGGGCGTAGCAGGATGTAGCAGGGCTGAGCAGGGCGCGGAGAGACACAGAGTGATACACAGGTATACGCAGTATACCCACTAAGAAAGCTCCAGGATTTCCATATACCCACTTAAAAATGCCCAGTGACACGCAACAACATACTTTCCATTATATTTTTGATATATTTTGAATTGTCATCTGTGTTTTTCTTCTTCACACAGGCTAAATAAAGGTATTTCCACCGTAAATTGGTGCATAACAGTGTATCCGAATACAGGAAATGAAGTTGTTGATGCTCAAAACTTCCCAGACCCCCGCATTACGATATGCCCCCCCAAAAAGGCAAATTCTGGCCAATATATATATATATACATACAGTACAGTATACCCACTACAATACATTAAACTACACCACTGGTTTGACACGTAGGGCCACTGACCAAGCTGTCGTATTTGTTGGGAGTGAGAACGGGCATTCACTATGGTGCCAGTTGTGGCTGGAAAGAATTTGTTTCACCTGCGCTGCCTCCCTATGATGGACAGCAGGGTAGGCTACTTTTTGAATTTGATATTTCTTTTGTATCTTTCTGGAAAGGAAATACTTGGTTGTCTCTTCTTATGCACATTTTCAACATTTCCTGGCGCTTTTTTGCTTAAAGAAAGAGCAAAGAGAGGAAAAAGACTGTTTGAAAGAAACAAAAAAAGCAGCTTATGTTTCCCAAATGCCGCATACATTTTTCTATTTACTAATCTAGGTTTTTTTCCCCTTCCCTTCTGTCCCATTACCATCCCGTTCCATTCATTTCCCTTCAGTGCTACTGCTGTACACCAGTATTTAATTAACATGTAATTGTGTAGTACTAGATGTGGATCTTCTTGAATATCAAATTAAATGTAATGACTTTGTTATGAAATCCAGAGAATATCTGGGAATTATCTAAGCACCTCACAGAAACATGAGACAGTGACTTTCCTGACTACTTTTAGAGTTTTAATTCCATCAGATGGTACAAGCCAGGCTGTTCAACTTCAATTTTAAGCCACTTAGACAACATACGAGACTTCCAACACACAGTCTTTAAATTACTATATTATTTTTCTTCTTACTGTACGATGAGCATTCATTGGATTCACTCATTCATTGAAGACAAAAACAGCTACCAAAAATAGTAATGTGAAAGTGGATAGCCCTGCCTTAAGCTGCGGTCAAGAGGGAAATGTTTACATGTGCATTCACAGCATTTTGGTGACTAGTTCAGTAGAGTCTCAGTGGGGATTCAACAGTAATGATAATGTCTTATTCTAACAAAGAATGCAAGATTGCATTGATATTCTTTGGTTTATCTTTTGTTTTGCAGTACCCCACCTGACAAAATGTATATTTAAAAAAAAAAAATACATTGCTGCTGTAGTGCTTCAACCCTCTGAACACCCACACAGGTGATTTCAATTATTCTGGTTGATTAGACCTCTGCTCAGGTTTAAGGTGTGCCGGAGCTTAGATGGGAATTTATCACGTCACAAATCTTTTCTGCCAATAGGAATGGTAAAGCTGTCATTTGTCCCGCCCTAACTGGTGCAACAAAGCTAACAAGAGATGCTGGAAGATGCCAATCAATCAATCTAGACACACCCACACCTGGGAAGAGGTCAGGGGTTCAGGGCCTTTCAGAGTAGAGCTGTGATCGGGCACAAAAAATGATGCCCCACCCTACGTGAACATGCCTTTTGTCCAAGCCCGACCCAAGACCAAACCACAGCAGCAGTTTTGAGTCTGAGCCCGATTAAAAACCTGAATGTCCACTGCTTTTTTATCCATGTGTGTGATTTGAATAGACATCCAGAAGATGGTGGTCATACACAGTGGTACGCAGCCCATACATTATTAATGACATAACACAAGGTCTACTACAAGGTTGTTTAAAAAATATATAAAAATAATGTTTTGCGCAAACCTGACCCAATTCAAGCCTGGGGAAATTTGAGAAATTACAGCCCGCCCAGCCCAAATGGCGGGTCATGTCGGGCCCAATCAGGTTCGGGCAGAGAATAAAAGCTCTACTTCAGGGCCAGTATGTAAACATTGTTTAAACATAAAAAGATCACATAAAGATTTACAAAGAATGTTTGTTTACGGCATTTATTATCTAACTGGGACATTTTGGGACCGATTGGTAGGGATTGCTGTGGATGGAAGTACCCACGGCGATACACTTGTAAAAGCAAATTGCATTTAACCATGTATCCAGTTAATTTGGATAGGTCATGTGAACAGTTAACTTCATTTAATGTTGTACGTGGTGTTTTCTTTTTTCATCATTTCTCATGCGAATAAAGCTGGTGAAAGTGTGTTTCCATCCAACGGCTTTAAGCGAATAAAAACCTGTGCGTAATGACGTCACATGCTGTTTTGTGATTAAATTGGTATATCGAATTGATTTGAGACATTTTAAGGTGTTTCCATTCATTTTTGCACTGAATCGCACAAGATTCAAGCAAACTTTTATGAACAAAGTTCTGCTAGACAGAAGTAGTTGTTGTTAATATTAGAAGCCAAGCTATAAGCTCCGATGGACCTTTGGCTGAGGATCTGATCCAGCTCATCTAAAAGGTGGAACTTGCCTTATATTTTCCCTCCGGCACCGCTGCGAGACAACTCTCTTTTTTGATCCGTGTATCGCTGTTTGAGCGCCTTCCATTTACTCCGCAGGACGTCCCACGGCTTGTCCTAAGGGACATTCTAAAACGCTTAACGTGAAAAAGCTTAACGTGGTTTAATGTATCTAAACAACGATCAATCATCACCAGATGTATCATGGTCATATCTTGTCATGAACACTTAAGCCTGTCAAAAAAACTAAATCGAAATCCAACGATTAAGTTATCTCACGTTAATGTGTCAGATAACGTCCATAATATTTGGACATTGGGTTAGATTTGACCGTTTTAAGTGGTTATGAGCAATATAGAAGAGGATTCTTTGGTGATGATTGATCGTTGTTTAGGTACATTAAACCATGTTAAGCTTTTTCACATTAGGACTTATAAAGCCAATGAGAACCGTGGAGAGTCAACCCCCAGCCGCTCCGCTGCCCTGAAGCAGAAACGCTTTATGTCAGATATGTCAGATAACGTCCATAATAATTGGACATTGGGTTAGATTATTTGACAGTTTTCCGTGGTTATGATGGGTAATATGAGAGATAAATTTGGTGATGATTGATCATTGTTTAGGTACATTCAAAAGCTTTTTTCATAGGCTCTATGAAGCATAAACGCTTAATGTCAGATAATGTCCATAATAATTGGACTTTGGGTTCGAGTTTTTGACAGTTTTCAGTGGTTATGAGGAGCAATATGAGAGAGAAATTTGGTAGTCATTGATCATTGTTTAGGTACATTAAACCACGTTAAGCTTTTTCCTCGCCATATTAATAATATTAATACGGCCACTGATGAGATAACTTCTATAATCGTTGGATTTCGATTTAGTTTTTTTGACAGGCTTAAGTGTTCATGACAAGATATGACCATGATAAATCTGGTGATGATTGATCGTTGTTTAGATACATTAAACCACGTTAAGCTTTTTCACGTTAAGCGTTTTAGAATGTCCCTGTCGTAACCTATGGTCATTTCCTTCCTTTACTGTTTCCATAAGGCATTTTTCATTCAATATCACTTAATTCGGATAAAAATGGGTCGATGGAAACATAGCTTGTGACTTAAATGTAATGGTAATGTATGGGAGGCATACACTGGGGCTAATAGCCCAAGACATTTTGATAGTATATTTTGAAGAATATAAATGAGAGAAAATCATTTGGAAAAGTAGTATTCAAGTAGTATTAATTACAAATCAAATTCCACTGCATTTTTGACACTAGACAGAAGCTTTAACCTTTGACCATTTAACATTTCTTTAAGATGACAATGTTCTTTCACACACCTGCTTCAGAGTGGGGGGGAAAAAAAGAAACAAAAAGAAAGACAAAAACATCACGTCACCAGCGGTCAGATTTAAATCTGATACCCTCATTCATCATAGCAACGTTTTCCAGACGGGGAAACCCAAACGTCAAAATACAGGGACTGGAAGAATGTCTGCTGTCCTGGCGACCGAGTAAATATTTAAGGATGTGAGGAGTTTGTTCAACTGGTGAACTGATGGCTGAGGGCTCTGTCTCACCCTTCTGACATCTGTCTATCCTCAAGTTGACTTTCTGTATCTGTTTCTTTTCCTCCACCCAACAGTATGTCTTTCTCTTTGTTCAGTGAGCTTTAGAGTTAAGACAACAAAGCAGAAAAATCCACGAAATGAAACTTTAGTTTGTTACTACTTTGGATGTCTCATCTCATGCCAAAACTAAGTCTCAAACTAGATCATTAAACTCTCATCTTGACATGCTCAATCAATTGGTGAGGATGCAGATTTTTTGCTTTTGACCTGTAGCTTTAGTTTCAGTCTTGTTTGCCCAATATGTCACTGAGCTATCATATCATTGCTGTAGCTACCGTGTGTATTCTGAAACCCTAATTCCTGTGATGGCTACAGTGTTCCACATTAAGCTGGACATAGTCTCGCATTGCCAGACCTTCCTCCACAGCGCTGCGGGGGAGCGTCTGGCTAGTCCTCACAGCATTCTGGGTTGGGAGAAAAACGTGCTCTGGTTTATTGGCATATCTTTAAACCTATCGTCATGGGTGGCGCTAAGACCCAGACCGAGCAACGGTGCCTCTGCAAAATAGACTCGGGAAGGAACTTGTTTTGGTGGAACATGTGTACGTTCAAAAGTTGTTTTACTTGTGCAACAGAAAACTCAGATTGGACAGATAGTCTAGCTAGCTGTCTGGATTTACCCTGCAGAGATCTGAGGAGCAGTTAACCATAGTCCTCATAAAGCCACCGGTGTTTAGAATTCCAACACAAAGAAAGAGGAAGGTGACGGACATCTGGCCGAAAAAAGGAAATCAGGTGGAATTTCTGGTCTGGCTAGTCCAGACGGCATTCCAGGACAGGAGAAAAATGTGCTCTCGTTTATTGCCATTTCTTTAAACCAACCACAATCGTCTCGGGTGGCGCTAAGCGCCGCACAGAGTCACCGTGCCGCTGCAAAATAGCCTCGGGAAGGAACTTGTTTTGGTGGAACATGTGTATGTTCAAAAGGTTTTTTAGTTGTGCAACAGAAAACTCAGAGTGGACAGATAGTTTAGCTAGCTGTCTGGATTTACCCTGCAGAGATCTGAGGAGCAGTTAACCATAGTCCTCAGAAATCCACCGGAGTTTAAAATTACAACACAAAGAAAGTGGAAGAAAACGGAAATCGGCTTAAAAGACTTGCATCCGGAATTTCCAGCGGCACCAGAGCAATCCCGGAAATGGAACGTCGTGGATATAAACTAGCGGTTGGTTAACCTCTATAAACACATATCTGCATAGCAATATGAATCTGAAGGCAACAGGACATGATTTTAGTATCAAAGGTGCTCTGGTTTCTGTTTGTAGTCCTGGTAGTATTGACTAATCACGTTTAAGGGGGCTTTGGTTGCATGCAGGTAAACAGTCCGTGTGGAGAGCAACAGAGGCGTTAAGCATTGGCTCAAATCTCAGAAGCCATCAACTATTGTCTGATGACAATTTAGCTTTTGTTTTTTAATTTATCTGCATTCATATGCAGGTATCTGTTTATAGCAATGTCGTCTTTCATGATCAACTCCATTCTCAAGTCTTAAGTTGCTGATTGGACTCGGCAAACATAAGAGGAATGGATATCTGTTATCCTGATATCCGCAGGCTACACCCCCGAAATATTGTCAGTTGGCCCCTGAGGCTAAATCGTCCTGGACTAATTAAAGGTTTGTCCTACAAACGTGAGGTAAATCCACTTTTTTTCCCCTGACTAAATAAAGTAATTGAGGAAAGAAAGATATTGTAAACTTCGGAAGAAACATTTGTCAATGGAGGAGGGACACCAACACTCTCTCACTCTCGCTCTCTCTTATTATTTCTATATGTCTGTCTCTCTCAGTCCACAGCAGCTGCTTCAACTCACCACTCTGTGTGTGTGTGTGTGTGTGTGTGTGTGTGTGCGCGCTTGTGTGTGTGTGTGTGTGATCAGATAGCAGAGCATATTTTCTCACAAGCTGACTGTATGGGAAATGGATTATCGTTAAACCCGCAGGTTTACATTTCATACATTTCCGCCTTCAAGCTCACAACTCCCACAGTTCACTCAGTGCTAAAGGCCACTGATTGTTCATTATGTAGTTAAAGTAAGAGAATTTAAAGTCGATCCATGCTCAATATGAGCAATGATGTGATGGGACAGAAGTCATTCTTACAGGGTTTGGGACAGGACAGAATTTCTTTTTACTCTGACAGGAGGAAAGGAGGGTTTTGTGGGAGTAGGATTGGACAGGAGCTAAAAGCCACTCCTGTGTCACACTCTATTAGAGCCTGGTTTGATGTATCTAACATGTCTAAGGTGTGTGGAGTAAGGTCTGGCTACACCAGACATACATTCTGGGATAGGAGAAAAAAAAACAACGCTCTGGATTGTTTGCATTTCTTTAAACCAATTACAATCATCTTGGGTGGCGCTAAGCTCGGGACGCAGAGATGGTGGTTCTGCAAAATAGTCTCGGGAACGAACTTGTTTCGGTGGAACATTTGCACCCCCAAAAAGAAAATGCCACATACAATATTTAATGAAGTTAACTGTTCACACAATACAGTAACTTGAGCTATTTAAATCCCCCCCCCCATATATCAATAACACAAGAAATGTATGTCAATTTAAAATACTAAATCTATTTTTTTAATCTGGATGAAGACCCAGATTATGCTATGTTTCTTTGTTCTAACGCCAGCCAAGTCTATGCTTTTGGGAAGGAAATGTAATGGAAATGTGAAATGTTTCCACTAGATTGCACTAGACAAATGCACATTATTGACAATGATGTGTAAATTTAAAGCTTTTATGGGTTTTCTATTAATAAACAGATGCTGAAATATAACATCATATAGACATTGTCAATACATGAATGAATGAATATTTAGAATGCTATTTTGTTGTTAAATTCACTTATGAGACTTTTTATGCGAGAAATCAACTATATAAAGCTCAAATATGGGCCGTTTTACGAAAATGTATGGCTAATTGCAAATTTGGTAAGACGTGTCGGACTTTAGGAGCTCCACACAGTCTGACGAGAAAGCTGCAACCTCCATACCCAGTGAAAGTCACCGTTTCCTCGGTTACTGGACCACCGGGGCTCGGGGCTCTTTTTCTTTTTTTTGTTATTGCTATGATAAGAATTTATGGATGCTACCAGCCCAACTTTACCTAACTTTGACTTATTTGTGTAATAAAATGTTTTGAATAGTCTAACAGGCATCTTACACATCTACTTTGTTTTAATCAATGTTGATGTATATTGTTGTAAACGTTTAGTATGAGGACTATGACTGCAGTTTTTAATAGTTCTGATGGAGGTTTAAACTTCATGACAGGTGTCCTGTAAAATAATATTTTTTTTGTGTGTTTTCAGGTTGCTGCAACAAATATGACTTGGCACTGTAAGTTGTGTTCAGCTTCTTTTACCACTAGAACATATTTATTTAAACACTGCAGACTGCAGCACAGCCACTTTTCAACAAATTAGCCCACTCCCATGCCTCCATGATGACTGCATGTGCACATTTCAGACATTTAATGCACTGAGTACTCATCTGTCAAGATATCATACTCAAGAACATAACAGCAATGCAAAGGAGATTCAGGAACTTGTGACTTTCAAGTGTCCTTTATGCACATTTCAGCAACCTTTTTCTGAGTCTGTACTCCTCAGTCACATAAGAACACACTTAAAAAAGCATGAGACAGTGGTATGCCCATACAAAGGTTGTAACTGTAGCACAAATGTATACTCTTCTTTTAATTCCCATAAAAGTAGAGTGCATCAAGCGAGTCTTGCGTCAGACTTTGGTAGTGAGATTGTCTATGAGCATACTCAGAATCTCCAAGCCACCAACTCTAACATCACTATTGATGTGGATGAAGAGTGTCCAGTTCAGAGCACAGAAATGCAGGATGATGAGCAGTGTGATACTTCAAAACTAAAAAATCTGCTCAAACTTAACGCAGCATCTTTATTTCTAAAGATGCAGGCTATCCTTCATGTGTCAAACACAGCTACACAAGAAATAGCTGATTACTTGAATCAGATCTTCTCCTTATCTCAGCCATTGATCAAGGATGCAATTAATGATATATTGCAGAGACATGGTCACAATATCACAGATTCCACACTCAATGAAGTTGTCAGTGCTGTCATGGACTCTAATGTTGTATTTAGTGCAACCTCCAAAGGTGCAGAGTTGTCCTCTTATAAGCGAAGGAAGACATTTATAGAGCACAACTATCCATTGGTAATGCCAGCAGAGTACCATTTAGAAGTACCTGGTCATACCATCATGTATGCTCCAATCCTTCAAATGATTTAGGAGCTGTTTAAAAACACAGATATCCTGAGCAAGATCAGAGAACCAAACACTGAGCCTGGTTATTATGTGTCATATCGTGAAGGCTCTCTTTTCCAGGAAAATTAGTTACCCTCAACAGAAGATCTACACCTAGCAATACAGCTATATACTGACGATCTTGAAATCGCTAACCCTCTCGGCACATCACGTAAAGTTCACAAACTTTGTGCTGTATACTGGGTCCTAGCAAATTTGCCGCCCAAGTATAGCTCAGCAATGCACACTATACAATTGGCCATGCTAGCTAAAGTGACAGACCTCCAGAAATATGGATATGCAGCTGTACTTGCTCCACTGGTTTGTGATGTTCACACACTTGAACAGGAGCGTGTTTTCATTGAATCTGTTGGTCAGAATGTGAAAGGCACCATCTTCTGTGTTTCAGCTGACAATCTGGCTGCACATGGGTTAGGTGGCTTTTTGGAGTCATTCAGAGCAGATTCTGGATGGCCACAAGTGAACAGTTTCAAACAACTGAGGTAAAAAAGGAGGAATTTGTCCAGAGAACCAAAGCGAGTCATGACATTCATGTACAAAATGTCCTCCAAGATGAGAGTTCAAGCAGCCAATTTGGGGTTAAAGGTGATTGTGTCTTCCGTGAGTCACTTGAGCACTTCCACCCTATCACAGGTTTTCCTCCAGATCTACTATACGATCTTTTGGAAGGAATCGTTCCAGTTGAACTTGCACTTTGCATTAGAGAAATGATTCGGCTTAAGTACTTCACTTAGTATTTGAACCAAAGGATCACATCATTCCCATATCAGCACACTGATAAAGTAAATAAACCTCATCCAGTTCCCAAAACATTCATGACCCGGGGACCAATTGGAGGCAACGGGCATGAAAATGCCACGCTGCTCAGACTACTTCCGTTAATTGTAGGCAGTAAAGTACCAGATGGTAATGTTGCATAGGAGGTTTTGATGGACTTGAAAGAGTTGGTGGAATTAGCATTGTGCCCATCATTTTCTGATGAAACATTGGACTATTTTGTTTGCAAAATCATTGACCACAGACAGATCCTACAAGAGGCTTTCCCTGAGTTTAGGCTTTGTCCTAAACATCACTATGTGGAGCATTACCCCACCTTAGTTAAGTGCTTTGGGCCCCTGGTGCATGTTTGGACCATGCGATTTGAAGCTAAACATTGCTTCTTCAATAGAGTTGTGCATGATGCTCAAAACTTCAAAAATGTCTTGAAGACACTGGCAATCAGACACCATCACATGATGGCATATCACCTTAGTTCCCCATCGTTTTTCAAACCAAAAACGCAAACATCCAGGGTTGACTCTGTTTTGGTTTCAGCTCTACCAGAAGTAGCTCAGACTCACATTAGAGGACAAACAACTAGTGACGCTGTCTATCGTACATCAAAGGTGACCATTGATGACACAGAATATACCAGTGGCATGTTTGTGTCAGTTGGAATCAGTGGGGGACTGTCAAAATTTTGCAGACTAACACAGATCTACCTTTTTTCTACCGTTTCTTTTCTCTGTTGTGATTATGACTCCTGGTATGTAGAGCATCTTCAATCCTACGAGCTGTCAGCCACACAGGGAAGCCTGTCTATCCGCCTGCAAAGTGACTTCAATTAAATGATACAATCCCACTCTCTGCATACAAGATTGATGGCTTGTTGCTGTTGACTCCCAAGAGGTTCATACAAGTGAGACAAAAATAAGACCACTCTATGGTAAGTAATTCTTCATAAATCATTAATTGTTCCTTTAATGGAAAATGTGCTCAGTATAATCAGTCATTATATACATCAACATTAGGGCTGACCCAAAAAAATCGAAACTTCGAAGCTTCGTTCGTTATCGATAATGAAGTCCGTGATCGATTATTATTATTATGTTTTTTCCTTTTTGACACCGGGTCTCATCGACAATTGTTACATTGAAATTAGTAGGCTACTTGGCATCCTGGAAACCTGCCTGATAAGTTTTGGAGACATGCAGTGTTTGTTTTGCCATATATTCATTATGTCCGCCAATGATGATAACTGTGGTTGTGTTTATTAATGAAGCCTCAGCCTTCAATGCCATTAGGCTACATCTGCATTGAAAATAAAATACAAATAATGAAATGTCACTGGCTACAGAAACCCCAAATTACACAAACTTGTAATTATAAAACAGTACAGAGTATTACTGACAACACTTTCAGAGATAAAGTAGGCTACTTGCTGTACCTGAACATGGGGATTAGATTAGTGTAGTTTTAGGTCTTATACCAAAACTACACTGACAGTGTTAGTTACTATATACTATAACTATTCAAATATAAATATATATAATGTGTTGCTTTGTGTTAAAGGATTAGCATTGAATAACCTATTTAATATTTTCTCAAAGTTATTTAACACTTTTGATTCATATTAAGGCTGTGAAATGATGAAAATGGTTTTCCCATTTAATTTAATACCATAATCTTCATCCTAGCAGCAAAAGTGAGCTCACTACAACCTCTCATATACAACCAAGTGAAATCGCGGTCAACCCGTGATTCATTTCTAACGCGTTTAATGTTTCAAATTAACCTAACAAATGATTTGTTAAATTTGACAGCACTAAATGGCACGATCATTTTCATAATCATGATGCACATGTTGAGCTGACTATGCAATTCGCTAAGATAGGGATAAAGGCAGCCTACAATGTTTCCTGCTCCTGGCACAATTAACTCACGTCTAATGATGTAGGCCGACTCTTCTTCTTCAGTTTTATGTTTACACGTAGCATAAAAGTGATTGTATTTGCGCTCCCTGCTGTTGGCTGTTAATATCGCTTTAATAGACTTTGTTTTTTTTTGTGCCGACGGCCGTCGGTTGGACGGCCGTTCTGGACTCTTCCAGAACGCACAGATTGTCAGTCCGTCCCTGCCTTTGTGTCGTCGAGGCAGACCGTGTTAGAAAATTTAAACTCAGCTCCCGTCCAGCCTCTGTTGATGCACTGATTGAGATTTTAAAAGAACAACTGGAATTGGACTGTGACTTCAGTTTGCAATACGAAGATCCAGACTTTGACGGAAAATTCACTTGCCTTGTTGACATCGAAGTTACCACAAAAAGCCTGTGTTCATATTTCACTTACACAGGATTCCAGTTCTCTTGCATCAACTGATACCCTTTCAGATGTGTCATCCCCAGAACGTCTGAGCAGATGGCCTCCAGGTCCTTTTCAAATTCCAACATTTGCATTTGACGTTGAGCTGACACTTAGAGATGGGAATGCTGAATTTGAAAAGAATGAAAGACCTCTTCAGTTGTCAAGGGACCAAAAGCACAATATTTTAGACAAACTGGCATCTACCATATATGGTTTTAAGGCTTACCCCAGTGATAAAGAGATAGCAATGGTGGCTGAAGCTCTTGTGAGGAAACACCCCTGTTTAGAAGCAGGATCTGACAATGGATGCATCAAGCATCAAGTTTAAAATGGGCAATTACAGGACCAAGATGAGAAGGGCTGGATGTCAGGAGGTCGCTGTAAATGCTGGGAAAAGAAGCCGAAAAAACCCTGAGAATGAACCTTCACACTCCAACATCAAAAGGCCTAAGCGTGCAGAAGTCAACTTTCTGCCTAACTTTCCTCAAGGAGAGGATCCCTCAAGTCTTGACCTTTTGAAGCAGGCTATTGTTGAGGAAGTACAGAAGACTGAGAGAAACCTACCCCTTATTAGTAAGATGATGCAGAACACGTTTGCCTTGTGACGACAGACTATTGTGATGTCCTGCCCACCGGTGAAAGAGCTAATGGACCTCTGGCCTGCTCTTCATATGCAGTCTGAGGTAAAATGGGTCAACTCTTTCATCTGTTTTTATCTTTGCTAAATACATTTAATAAATAAATTCATTTTGAAGGTTCTATTTTCTGTTTTTATCTTTGCTACTGTATGTCACATTGTGTGTAATGTTGCCTAATTTCATTCATCATAAAATAAATAATTGCTGTTACTTACTGTTACTTAGTGTAATATTGGGAGTTTAATGCTTCAAATAAGCTTTTGAATTCCACAATTGCACTAGTCAGCAAGTTATTAGTGGATTTATGTGCAGATATTGGTAATTAATTAATTAATTAATAATTAGTTGGGACTGTTTGGCATTGCATTTGATTAGTAAACTTGTCACAACACTATTTTAATCTTCTTGGGAATTACATGACGTCCACATAAGGCGTACCACTGTTCTCCATGCCCTTCCTGTGTATCTACGTGAGGAAGTCTGGATTTTTCAGAACATGTGTTTTAAGTCCCAGTAAAGAGATATCAGGCCTATTGTACTATAAATTAACCAATTCATATTTTCATTTCATTTCCAACACACTAGAATGTCTGTATATGTACCAGTATTTCAACTACAAACCTCTGGCAAGATGTTTATAATTTTGAGCCCATTACGGCATCAAAAATAATCAACTGCAAAGAAAATCAAGTAGCCGTCATTAGCCTAACAGTGGAACACATAAAAGTCATCTCACTTTCTCAGCAACGAGAGCACAACACAGCAGAATGAACAGGAGTCTTTCAGACTTGTGTATTTATTGTTATTTATATGACATCCAACTGTAATCAAAATTGCCACAGCCATAGTTTCAGTAAATGTGATTAGTATATGATCTCCCTTTCATTTTTCTAAGGATGATATGGATAGGCCAGACCTGGGGCTTGCATCAGTGGTCCTCCTTACAACCATCAGTGATGATGCCACAAGCCCAGTTAACTACCACCCAGTGAGAGTCTCTGTCGTCCTAGAGGGTGATGTGGTTGTCAATCTCCCCAGGCTTGCTGATGCCTTCCTGGTAATGTTCGGCCTTATCTATGCATTACATCTCAGCTATCCCTAGGGACTGACAAACACTTTTGAATTCACACAGAAACTCTTACTTGGTCTTGATGACTCTAAACTGTCACCCAAGCTGCAGACTCTTAAAAATTACCTGATGTTGTATATGTAACTCAAGATCCAAAAAGGAGTGGTGGATTCTGATGGCTCACTCTGTTAGAGCATAGTCCACAATGAAAATATGTCATGTCAGGTCCATGTTGATCACTGTTTAACTGTTGATGTTAAAGTTGCTGTAATACTCAACTGGTTATCAGCCAAATGGCACAAAGTACACACTGTCTTTGTACTTGTTAATTTAAATTTTATTGTTGTTAAACTAAAATGAAGGGTTTAATTAAGTGTTTGTACACTATGGCATTTTGTTTTTAAAATTTGTACTATTTAGTTTTGGGAAATACATTTTTAACAGAAAAGAAATCTTGTATCTTCATTGATACATTTCATAAATTAATAAACAACTGTCCTCAAAGTTTCAGGCTGCTTTACTTTAGTAAAGTAGCCACATTTCTAGTTGGAAACAGTGTTATAAGGACATTATTTTCTTCTGAGGATGGGATGTTTATTCAGTTATGGAAATGGAGCAAATAGTTTTTATTGTCCTATTAATATTGTTAATTTTGCTTTTCAAGTTTGAATTACTTTTCTAAAACTATACAGTGCACCCTGAAGTTCCTAGATTTAAACCAGATAGCCAAAGGAAGGCTGAGTGCCACCCTGGTAATGTTGTATTAACAGTTTATAAGCTATCTGTGACATAAATATATTTTCTTATTGTAATTTTAGCTTTTCTGAGTTTGAATATTTTCTACTATTACATAGTTCATCTTAAAGTATGAACAAAATGGTCAGAAGTAGACTTGTTAATTGATATTTTTTATTTATGTATTTTTTTTTATTTCATTTTTTTTGCTAAAAGACTGGGCAAGGAACGTTTCTATTAAACATCTGAATAGAAAAAAATATTTACTTTTAATTTGATGTTTTTTGTTTGACTTTTAAGTCAAGAGTACTTATTATTTTTAAGGCAATCAGTTGCCACAAATATTTTAAGTTTGGAGGTAAATGATTTTGAGTTGTAACAAGTCTATGTTTTTGAGTTATGGGTAATCAGAAGATTGATTGAACAAAACTAATAAATGTTAAGTTCATGAAACATAAAAATCATGAGTTTTCATGCTTGCAATGATTAAGTTCTCTTCAGTTATTAAAATGAGAAAGATGAATAAATATTCTGAGTAGCAGGAACTGAAATTTTTTGTGTTGGCTTAATCAGTAAATTTGATTTAATTATAATTTAAAATTACATTTAAAATAAACTCCAAATATATAAGCAATGATATACTCAAATGTTTGAGTTTATGAGCTCAAAGAAATTGTGGCAACTGATTGCCTCACTTTTTTTAAGTCCTGCTTACTTATTCGGGTTTACAGTGTACTATGAAAAATATTAGGCAAGGTTCTTCTTGGTGTTTGTTGGGGGTGATATTGAAAAAATAAAGACAGATCTTACTCTTACTCTTAATCAAGAGTTGGTCCAACTTCTGCACTTTCAGTCTCCTTCTCAGCTGGTCCAGCCTCTGTACTCTCCACATCCCTCTCCTCATCTGTTTCTGTTTCTATCCTGGACCCTGAGGCTTCACTCTCCCTTGCACTGACCGACAAAGCATCTTCCTCTATGTCTGGTTAAGATGACGTAAAATAAAAACAGTTATTATCAACAGTATTACCACTACATGGTTAAATGCAACACAATTACATAAATTATGTATACAAATTAGTTGCATATGAATAATCCACACTTATGTTACACTAAGACAGCATATCTTTCCAATATAATGTCTCATTCTCCATACGTTGCAATCTTTACATTTCCCTATCATATTTCACTAATGAACTTCTGGATTTTGTTTAGCCTATACACTGCATTCTATCCTCTGTTGTACCTATAACATTGTGCAATGTGTGCACACCTGTACTTGTAGTTGTTTTTTTCCACTGATAGTATATAGGCTGTGTGTTAGGGGGTACACAATGCACCCCACCTCCCAACAAAACCAACTTTCTTTGAAAGTTCTGGCTATGCTGCACATGAATTTCAATGTTAACATTGAACATTTTTCAATTTCTTTTTTGTGAAGAAAATGAATGTGTTCCAATACACTGTTAATGCATTATAATATTTTCCATCCATGACAGAGAAAGATCAGATAGGACATGTCCATGGATACATGCATGTCAATTGATGGTGACACATCTAGATGTGATATAAAAATGAGACCTATATATCTTCCCCCACATCATGCACAATAGAATCCTATATTGTACAAAGGCAAATCAGGTGAACAATTTTGGCAATTTCAATTTAAGGGAAAGCTAAACCTCCTAAACCATACAATTTCGAAAATCATGTCCTTTAGATGTGACTAAACATGCATTGCCAAAATCTAATATTAGATTGTAAATGCGATGTTGACCTCATTCTCTATATTGCATTGGCTACACACTGCAATAGGCTACATTACAACAGAGTGACTAAATCGCAAAAGAGGTCTCCACGATCATTCTGTGCAGTGCATTCGACCAAATAAGGATGAAACAGTTTTACTCACCGGGTTATACCACAATCGACACAATGACACAAACACCTCAATTTGGATAGACCAAGTTAAGTGCATTTTGGCAAACAGTTATTTACCATGAGCTTACTACATGAATTACTTAACTTCTGCTAGTGAAGGCTATTGGTCAAACAGCTAATTCATTACTTAGCTTGACTTTAGCTAGCAGTAGCAGCAAGGCTATAAAGAAAAACTGAACTAGTTGCCACTGACAAACAAATGGTTGAATTCACGAGCTGATCAATGATTTAGGAATAAACCCGTAATTTTTGAGCACTTTGATGCATCCTCCTCCAGCATCCACTTCTTCTTCATTCTGGCCTTTTCGGCCCCTCCTTTCCCCTTTCTCTTCTTGCCTTCCATGGGTAACGTTAAAACAGCAAGCAACCACGCAAATCCTTTGACTGTCAAAATATTTACTTTTCCTCGAACTTGCTCTGTCTGACGTATGTCATTATCTTTGTAGGGTCATGCCATTAGACGAGGGGGGCGCTCATTTATCTCCCTACCTTTCTGTAAATAGACTTGACCTGTAATTGGTAATTTGTGATAATGAAAGTTCTGTAACGCCTGTATAAGAAGAATTGAATTAAGATAGGCTACACAAACATCAGTAGATTGATGGGAGAGATGAGTGTGCAGGGTAACCATGACTGAGATATAGAGATTGAGCAAGTGGTATAAATATGGGTTGGACTTCTCATTTATCCTAATATTGGAGATCTTGGAGATTTACGTGGAGAATTTAAAAACGTCAATAATTTCGATGAGCCCAAGGGCCGGCCCGTATGTCTCACGGGCGCTTCAAATAATCTGTGGGCCGGGCCGCGCAAATTCATCGGCTGGCCGACCGAGAAAAGTCCCAATCGTCCCAAAACATCCCAGTTAGATAGTAAACATACTCTTTTTAAATCTTTACAATCATACCCCGAAAAAAGGCCTGCCTTGTCACATAATCCGAATTTTCTTCAAAATATTTTCAGCGTGTAGCTTGCTAGCTCAAAATTTGTTGTTGTTTCCAGTAGCAAAGGGATTTTGAGAATGCCAACACACAGAGAACCAAAGGTGAAGGACATGCAAACGTACTTCCGTTGATCCAGACTAAGTGGGATGGTGCTGTGATGGCAGCTGGATGTCAGAGGTCAGGGAGGATGTAAACACACACACACACACACACACACACACACACACACACACACACACACACACACACACACACACACACACACACACACAACCTCCACCTTTGTGAGACTGCAGGTGCAGCTGTTCGACTTGCTGCTGTAGAGGAAGGTGCGTATGTGTGCGTGTGTGTGTGTGTGTGTGTGTTTGACAGGAGTGGAGAAGTAGGAAAATGAAAGAGAAGAGGAACACAAGGAGAATAACAAATAGATAATTAATCAAATTAAAAAAGACTTTGTTTCATTGTTACAGTACATTGTCATGATTAACCCTCATATTCTAATTGTGTGTTCATTTGTTGTTTGCTGTATTTATGTTTTGTGATTTAATTGAATACACTTGTTTCTATGGTGCTTACAGAATGAGACACGATTATACATTTACCGTTTCCAAGAAAATAAAAATTAGCTTTGTAGGGAATCGTGGGATTTTCCAAACCGAATAAATAGCACACATATACACAAAACTGCTTTGTATGGAGCCCCGGAATGGTCACAGCAGTATGTTTTCAGGGGACTACTATTGCGTTAGATCACAATATGTTTTGCATTCCATGCAATAAGTTTTGCGTTCTCTCACAATATGTTTTGCGTTACCTCATAAAACTTTTCTTCTTCCATTCCCGAGTAATGGGTCTATTCCAATAAGCTGCCCAGCGCAACGCCACAATATGGATCAGCTCGTTGAATTTTACTTTGAGCTGGGAATGCTGATATAGCATATATGTGCTCAATGGACACATTCATATCTGTTCTATAATCAATAACTATTTCTTAAATGAATGAAAAGATAAAGTGCGTGTGTCGCATGTGGCGATAAACCAATAGTGTTTAATTCTATGGTTGTATCAAATTAGACCAATAAATATGTTCTTTACCAGACAGTAAACAAATATGTACAGATATAAGCTATTTAGACACCACCTAAATTAGAAACCGCATAATATGCCGCAGTAGACCCAAAATGTACACTATAAATTTATTATAAGACACAATTTTATCCAATTTGAAATCAAATACAATGCTTTTAGATCGCAAATGTGTTACAGATGCCATGCTACCAAATTGTAGGCTTAGCAGGCTGTTATTATAAGAATGTAATGCCATTTCGGGCATAGCCTTTAGTCAGACAAAAGCATATGAGCTCAGAATACAATACATTTATTTGGCCTTTATTTAAGTTTGACTTTCTTATGTGTCATTTGTGGCTGATTAGAAGAAAATTACAAATCACATCAGGTCACATGTGGTCGCTCCTTCACACGTAGAGCCCATATGCAGACACCAGACCATGATGTAATTGTTGATGTAAATCTGATGTAATTAAACGGATTTGTCCCACGCAGGATAGCCTACAGGAATATAGACGATTACAGGTAGAAAATGAACATATAGGCGACTGGAAGGGTTGTAGCCATAGTTGAAAAGTAATCACAGTGCAGGCTGTATTTTCACGTTTTTGTCCCTGAACTAACGTTCTCTCTTTGTAATACTACTAGGGAGCTGCAGATTCTCTGATAATTTTTTGTTTGTTCATCGCCACATCAAGCAAACTTCTGACATCGTACATTCTCTTTTTTTATACATTTAAGAAATGGGCTATTGATTATATCCTATATGTGAGACAAATGTGCCCATTGAGCAGTATGTCAGCACAATACCCAGCTCAAAGTAAAATGCAATGAGCTGATTCATTGCGCTGGGCAGCTGAGTGGAAATAAACACATGGCTCAGAAGGAATGGAAGAAGAAAAGTTTTGCGAGGGAACGCAAAATATTGCGAAAGAATGGAAAACACATTGCGAGGTAACGCAAAAGTAGTCCCCTGAAAAAATCTCGCCGTGACCCTTCCGGGGCTCCGTAGCTTTGCTACTCCATTGTGGTGTAACTAAGATATCTGCATTTTCTCTGCATTTATTTTTCTTTACATTGATGGATTTAGCTCATGTATAGCTATTTTTAACATAGCGCCCTGTCAGCGGCACAGCTGATGTGATCCAAACACTTCCAGTAACAGTTAACTTCAGAGCGTGAGTACAAAGGTTTCAAAAATAGTTTTTGATTCAAATTTGGGATGTTGATATGGAAATGGCGGAGTAATATTTCAAGTGATGAGCCTGGTGCGCTGTAATCATGATAGTGGCTGTCATGCTGATTTGAGCACATTCAACATGACTAATTGACCAATCAGATTGCCCTTTTGAATCAACTTGTATCATTTTTGCTTTTGAGGATGCACAAGGACTAGAAGGACATTATTAAGCAATCAAGTTCGTTAATCTTATTAATGACTCAATAAATTCTCTTTCCTGTCAAATATTTTTTTCCAACAATTTTAGGTTTGAATATTCGCTGCTGAAAAGCACAGAATCTTCGAAGCTCAAAAAATGGTATTCGGTACAGCCCTAGAGAGAAGGGAGAGTGGATGGATGATTTAGATAAGGGAGGGATGGGATGGAGGGGGGCGTTCACCGTGAACATCTGGCCTTGCGGCTATAAAAGGACTCCCCGCTACACACACACACACACACACACACACACACACACACACACACACACACACACACACACACACACACACACACACACACACACACACACACACAAACACACACTCTTCTCCCCTGTGTAAATCTGTCTGGCCAGGTGAGGTTTAAACTCAGCAACAAAAGGACTAAAATTATAACCTGAGTCAGGAGTGTAGTCTGAAGAAATGTGTTCACAGTTCAAACTGAGCCTGATGTAACTGGAAATGAGTTATGTTTATGTACATGAACCTAGTTTCGTCAATACTTTTTACAACTGTCTATAACCTCCACCAGCCGTTGGGGGTTAAGGCCTTCGCTCATGGGTAATTAAGCGGTGGTTATTAGGGAAGGGCAAAATTCTGCTCTTTAACTTTCCTCAACCTGACTTATCCTGCCGGCCCAAACCAGCCAGACCTGAAGCAACCTTGCAGTGACAAGCCCTCTTCTCTAACCTTCAGGCCACCATTTTGTATATATCTGTTTCTCTATTTATTGTTTATTTCATATTAATGCTCAATATGTGTGTTTGTTAATGTATGCACCAGCCGCCAAGGCAAAATCCTCGTAAATACTTACTTGGCAATAAACCTGGTTCTGATTCTGATTCTAAGTTGCATCAATGTAAACCGACAGTGTAGGTTACGGTGGCCGGGAAGTGCAATGCAACATTACAAAGAATGAAACACTTTTACATTTTGGAAAACAAAATAACATTTTGGAAAACAAATTTACATTTTGGAAAACAAAATAACATTTTAGAAAACAAATTTACATTTTGGAAAACAAAATAACATTTTAGAAAACAAATTTACATTTTAGAAAACAAATTTACATTTTGGAAAACAAATTTACATTTTGGAAAACAAAATAACATTTTAGAAAACAAATTTACATTTTGGAAAACAAAATAACATTTTAGAAAACAAATTTACATTTTGGAAAACAAAATAACATTTTCGAAACAAATTTACATTTTAGAAAACAAATTTACATTTTGAAAAATAAAATTACATAAAACAAATTTACATTTTCGAAAACAAATTAACAAGATGCAAAACACTTTTACCAGTCCCGAAACAAATTTACAAATGACAGATTCTTCACGGAAAGGGAATGTACCACATACCGGAAGTGATGAGGTTTTGTATACATGTCGCCTTGACTACGGCGTTATGGATCGAATGCGTCAATAGAGCCGCCATCTTGGAACAGGGAGGCACTGCCTTATATACTGTCTATGGGCCGTCCCTAAATGCGCGAGCGTCAATGTAGGCAAAGGTCTAACGGAAATAAAATCACTATAAATCGTCAAAATCTCATGCGATGTTCTAGTTTTTTTAAACAAAAAGACAAAGAGACTAATTAATGTGTTAATACAAAGAATATTTATTATAATCAGTTCACAGATATGAGTACAAACGGAAACTTCACCCTTCTGAACTAAGAGGTTCTGTTTCAAAGTGAAGTTTAAACAGACTGAAATGTCCAGGCTCACTCCCCCACTAATGATTCATTTATTTCTGCATGTATTTATTTATTTAACGAGACTTTAAGTTGTGTTTCGTCGTCCACAGTCCGAGTCCGCCGCCCACTCCCTTTAGGAAACCTGTGATTTAAACTTCAGCAGGCTGTGACAGTCCGCTCCGTTCAGTCCTGGATCTGATTCTCCCGGGCTTCCCTTTCCCTCCAGCGGGCCCAGCAATACGGCCTGGGTCTCCAGCCGCGTGGTGTCGGTTTTGGCTCCCAGGAATGGGCAGTGAGCTCCAGGTCCTGCAGCTGCAGACGGACTCAAGTGCCCCTCCCGCTGAGTTGCTCCGACCCCGCTGGTCGACATTGCCTCGTGTTTCCGTCCAGGTCCGCGTCATATAAAAACTCCAAACACCGACCACACGTAAAGTCACCATAAACTTCATTCACGCATATACTTACCTCACAACAACACAAATTGATCGGCTCACCAACAACACCTCATCACTTCCGGTATGTGGTACATTCCCCTTTCCGTGAAGAATCTGTCATTTGTAAATTTGTTTCGGGACTGGTAAAAGTGTTTTGCATCTTGTTAATTTGTTTTCTAAAATGTAAATTTGTTTTCAAATGTAAATTTGTTTTCGAAAATGTTATTTTGTTTTCCGAAAATTTGTTTTCTAAAATGTAAATTTGTTTTCGAAAATGTTATTTTGTTTTCCAAAATGTAAATTTGTTTTCTAAAATGATATTTTGTTTTCCAAAATGTAAATTGGTTTTCTAAAATGTTATTTTGTTTTCCAAAATGTAAATTTGTTTTCTCAAAATGTAAATTTGTTTTCTAAAATGTAAATTTGTTTTCTAAAATGTTATTTTGTTTTCCAAAATGTAAATTTGTTTTCTAAAATGTTATTTTGTTTTCCAAAATGTAAATTTGTTTTCCAAAATGTTATTTTGTTTTCCAAAATGTAAATTTGTTTTCCAAAATGTAAATTTGTTTTCCAAAATGTAAAAGTGTTTCATTCTTTGTAATGTTGCATTGCACTTCCCGGCCACCGTAGTAGGTTCTTCAACTAATTTAAATTAAAAATGCCATGTAACCCTACAATCAGAGCTTGATACTTTATGATAAATATTGTAAGGAACACTACTTTACTGCCTTGATTGATATTGAATTCTAGCATCTTTTTAGCAAAATATGAACTAAATCAGAACATAGATTTTCTTAACCAAAATATAAAAACACACAGATGAGGTTGAGGTACTTTTCCTCAGCCATAAGTAGTGCTTAGTGTCTTATGCCTACCATACACTAGAAGACTCTGAAATAACTTTGAAAGGACTAAAGTCTGACATAATCTCACATCTCAAGACAGTCATAAAAGTCACTGAGTTTTTAGTCAGACTGCAAAGACTTACGAAAAAAATATCAAACACCTTTTTTATTTTATTTTGTCAGAACATCAATAAGGTCTCCTAGAATAGTTTTACATCTTTGATGTTCAAAAAACATATTATGTTTCTCATACTGCTCATTGCTGAAGTGCCTCCACCCTTAAACACTTTGTCTGAGCTCTTGGCCGACCCCAGTCTGCTCTGATTGGTCAGCTGGCCCACTCTGTTGTGATTGGTCGACCAAATTCGAACCAAATGTGCTTACTCAGGCAGCACCTATGGAGAGCACTTGCATTCGCAATCAGTGACATCACAAATTGAGGAATTTCAAACGGAAAGGAATGTGGGCGAGGCGTTTTTAGGCAGTTAGAGTTAGTGCCGTCTGAGGGAGAGATAGCTCACTGTATTTTTGGGGCATTTTAGGCCTTTATTTATATAGGACAGCTGAAGACATGAAAGCAAAGAGAGAGGGGGAATGACATGCAGCAAAGGGTCGAAGGGCGGAGTCGAACCCGTGACTGCTGCGTCGAGGAGTAAACCTCTATATATGGGTGCCTGCTCTACCAGGTGAGCTACCCAGGGGGTCCAACGTCTTTTTTTTTGTACTTTATACATCTATTACATACAAAAAAACTATATAACAGACTAAAAGACAGGAACACCCTAACTCTAGCAAGACTCTCATGATTTCATTTGTCTGTGACAGTGGAATCACTTGAAAAGTTGTTTGGTGTGAGGTCAGCATTCCTCTGAGCCTACATACCCAAACACAACTGCCTCCGCTAACAAGGTCGGCCAGCCTGTATCTTGCCTGAGAGGTGGAACCTGGTCCGAAAAAAGTTGCTCTGCAAAAGCAAAACGCATACAGAAAGAGAATAAAATACATTGTGCTTATTACGTATAGCCTACATAAAGCAAGACACGATAACAATACATAATATGGTGGTTCCAAAAAAAAACCAAAGACACTTGATTCTGTGCATTGCAGTCTGTAAGAATCTTTCATACTTTTAATACTGTTATTTTTCATAATTTCGACATTTTAAGAAAAATCTCATTTTGCACAGATTCGATGTCTGTCTCTAAGACAACCTGTATTCAACAGCCAACGGTTGACCGCCGTCTAAAACAAGGTTTGACTGACTTGGATTAAATACGGTTGCAAATAAATTAAACAGGTTTTCTCTGTCTCAGTTATCACCCTGTCAGTGTGATGATTACCACAGTTCTCTGGGAGTTGACAGTAGTTCACACTGTCAGCAGCTGTGGTCACAACACCTGAGTGTGTGTGTTTGATAGCTTTCAATGTCACCAAAAATATGGAGAAAAAGAAATGCTATAAGATCTCTAAAATAAGAACTGATGTGTTATTTATTTTGTCTGCTCTGTGTGTGTGTGTGTGTGTGTGTGTGTGTGTGTGTGTGCGCGCGTGTGTGTGTGTGGTGTAAATAAGGTTACATCCCGCCTGTCTGCAATCTGCTGTTCCGGAAATCAAAGGGTCAAAGGTCACACCAGTCCGAGCCACATTCTGCAGCTCCACTTTTACTAATGAAATTAATTAGAATTAAATCTATAGAGTTAATATGAATGTTCATGTAATGAACTCAGGCCAGAGCAGAGGAACAATCTGGAATCATCTCTCTGGAGGATTAAAGGTTTTACGCTGATTATGGGATGTCGTAATGCAGGGTCATGAGGAGCTCATCATTAGGACCAAAAGATGGAGACGTTCTTGGGTTTGTTTGGATGTAAGAAGTCGTCTGTCTGGGATTTTTCAAATAAAAAAAAAAAGGTATGAGGAAAAAAACTGTTATTACTTAGGATTTTGAGATGGGAATATTTGAAACTGCAACAAGATAGTTTTAATCTCCTCAACCCCATCAGTGGGTCAGTCAGGCCAAACTCATGCTGTCCAGCCAAACATAGTTTATAGGAATATATCAGCATTATTTTGAAACATACAGTATTTGTAGTATTTACACATGTAAAAACCGACATGTAAAATCTACGATTTGTCATTTTGCGGGGGGGGGCTGTTAGTCTATATCCTTGATGTTCCATTTACGGGATTGCTCCGTTGCCGACGTAATTTCAGCCAGATTTCACTCATTTAGGTCAGCTATCTGTATCCTTAGGCTTCCTTTGTGTTGGCAAACTATGGTTAACTATGGTTAACTGCTCTCTGCAGGGTAAATCCAGACAGCTAGCTAGACTATCTGTCCAGTTTTCTGTTGCACGACTAAAACTACTTTTGAACATACACACGTTCCACCAAAAAAAGTTCCTTCCCAAGGCTATTTTGGAGAGGCTCCAGGGCATTTCTCGGTGCCTAAGACAATTGTGATTGGTTTAAAGAAATGCCAATAAACCAGACCAGAGTTTTTCTCCCATCCCGGAATGCTTTGTGGACTAGGCAGACCTTCCTCCGCAGGGCTGCGGTGGAGGAAAGTCTGGCAAAGCGAGACTATTTGCCTGTTATTTGACATTTTCTTGGCTGGTACCAGCAACTTCCTGGACAAGGCCAAAACACAGGACTTTTGGGACAGGAGTTCGTCCCAAAAGAAGATAAGGGGAAAACACAAGACTTGTGTTTGTGTAGTACTATTTAAGGGGGCAGATGTTTTAACCCAAACCACAAACTTTTTTTCCCCAAAATTAACTAGTCATTTTGGTGCCTTTAGCCCTAACCAAAATCTTTTTCCTAATCTTAACTAGTGGTTTTGGTGTCTTTGACCCAAACCAAACATTTTTCTAGTCTTAACTAGTCGTTTTGGTGCCTAAACTTAACTGTCATGTGGCCATTTTAACAGTCACCTGTTTGTGGCTAAACTTAGGTGACCGATCACCGTAATTTAGTAAGAGATCATAGGAATTGTTGTGTATTTTCATACATCATACGAGTCCGTTCATGAGAACGCATTGAATACAGTCAGACAGTGTGGATTCACATCATTTATCAATCTTAAGCGATAACTATAAGGGGAGAACTTGATTTTCACAGGTTAGAAAATTGTATCGTACAAAGGTTCTTAAAAAAATATTAAGTTGCATTAATTGTAAGTATTAGTGAGATAGAGAAGCAGTCCAATCGTTTGGCAGTTTAGTTCGCTGTATTTCGCATTACCTTCTCACCTCGTTCTTTATGTAAGTTGATACTGGTACTTTTTTTCACTTAATTGAACTCGACTTTGAGTCCATGAAAAGCGCTATATAAATTCAATTTATTATTATTATTAAACATTTAGGTTGGTTTGGTCAGAAATTCTACTACTACTACTTGAAGTGAGGCTTAATGTTTCAACAGTTCATCCATTACTTTTAGCTAATCATTTGAACTGTTTAGTCAGTACTTTTAGCTACTTATTTCTACCATGACTCATTACTTTTAGCTATCCGTTTAAACATCTGTGTTTAGCTGTTTCAGCTGATATATTGTTTTAATTAAATTAAATTACAAATACCCCCTGGCAACAGCAAACGTAAACCCAGGAGTACAAGTACCCCTGGTTGGGAATCATTGCTATACATCATGTAACTGTCCCCAGTCTTATTTTGCTGTCCTCTTATTCCCTATACTGTGAACTGTCTAATGAAAGCAACAAAAATGATCTTCCTGTAAAGGAACATCATCTTTTCTTCGATCAATGGTTAGGCGGGTTTCTGTCACTTTTGAGACGGTCCCTGAAACTTTGCTTCCCCTCTCTTCTTGTCCTTCTTTTTCTTTCTCTCTGATGGGCTAATTATTGTCGTTGTTCTTCCGCTTGCGCTTCTGGCTGCCAAATGGAATTAAAAACCAATTATTGATAAATGAAGAGTGGCTTTAGCTGTGTGTGTGTGTGTGTGTGTGTGTGTGTGTGTGTGTCTGGAACCGAGCCTAGACCAGAGTACTACATCTGTCATCCAAACGCCGTGACACCCACTCATGTGTGGCGTTGCATCCTGTGCATTCAACACACACATCTGCACTGAAATGCCTTTGCTGTGTGTGTGTGTGTGTGTGTGTGTGTTTAAATATGTTTCACTGGGCATCTGTGCTTTCATATGTGTGCTCAGATGTGTGCATATTGTATATCTGTGACATCCTAGCATGTGCATATGCACATGTATGCAGGTGTGTGTGCAGATGTGTGTGAGTGAAGCCACATGCTATCTTTGACTGTGCTTGTTGGGTGTGTTTTGCGTGGTTTGTGTGACAGATTGACGTGTGCACAGATGGTGGATGATGAACATATGAATTCCACTTCACACTTTACGTCGACACGACAACAGTTTTAAAGCACATATGAGAGAAATTAAATTCATCAAATGAAAACAAACTTTAGCAGCAAATGTAACCGGATTAAGCGCAGAGGAAATACATTGGATCACACGCAAAAAAAAAAAAAAAATGACGTGTCATGTCTGTCAATACTGGAAGAAGGACCTCTCGTCTGCTGCTGAAGTTTCTGAATTGACAGTCTAAGAATAGACGTTACATGCAGCACAGGCTGTACAGCCCTCTGAGATAAACTGGTGATACTGTATATATGACTTGGGCTTAACTTGAAATAAAATACAGTAGGTCAGAAATAAAAATAGCGCATAAAAAAATTAGCAAACATTTTAAACCACAGTGGCAATGCAAACTGTTTTACAGAATGTAAAAAGAAAACCGTGACAATTATTGAACACACAATGAAGAGGAAAACTAAAACTAGACCAAAAATAGAAGATAACATGCCGGAAGCTTTAAAGGGCCCTGCTCACCTTTAAAGAGGAGTTTTCAGGTCTAGCTGATCAGACCTCGGAGCCGTGACCGTCATTAAGCGCGGTCATTAAACTCAATGAAGCAGGTGTGATGGTGAGGTCCAGGGCATGAAATTAACACCCGACCACCCGCCAAATGCGGGTGAATTTTGCAATTGGCGGGTAACACTGTCAATCTACTTGCCACATTGGCAGGTAGCCAATGAGAATTGAATGATTCAGACGCGTAACTATCAGTAAGCAGGGTACGCGGTTGCTTACGGGCCTGGTCCAATCAGGGGCGGGCATCACTGGAAGATATTGATTGACAGCCGGGGCCCCCTATCGCATTTTCATTACTAAAAAAAATCCCAGCAGACGTTTTGACTTGTCATAGTAGGAAAAGCTGAACAGCTGAAATTGATAACCTTAACGATGGCTCAATTCCATCAAGTGTCCCAGTAAGATATTTCAGTGAGTCAGCATGCACAATACCAGGGCCTCTCCTAAGTGGAACGCAGCCATCAGTAATGGTTTTGAATACACCTGTGCTTTCCTACTATGACACGTCAACAGGAAAAGGTCTATCACACACGGTGGATGCAGGAAAAAACGCAGATGAGACCTACAGGATGACCTAAATTGAGGACAGCTACGCTATTTATTGTAAGTGCAATGATAAGTTAAAGTCCAATAAGTACTTTATTAAACCGTACGAATGTGTGTCCCAGCCCAGGATAGTAAATTAACAATGTAAAGATCAACAAGCCACTGACAGATATGTTCATATTTGATTCATTCAATAAATTATTTTGTGTCTTAAATCCACCAGCCATTTTCATATTATACCAACATCATCATCCTGAGCCTTTTTGGTAAGGTTCCTAGAAAATCTCAGCCCAGAGTAATTAATTAATAGTACTAATTATTATTCTCCCCAAAACAAGTTTCCTTTATATTTATTTTTTTATTTTTATGAACTATACAAAAAAAGTTGCAACTTTTTTGCAACAACTCATGTGTTATGGTTCACATTCACCAGTGTTTTTTTGTTGTTGTTGTGGTGCGCGTAGGCTACTCCTGATTTTGTCAGTCATCTCATCTCTTATATGCTGTGGCTAAATGAGCCAACACTGGACCACTATGCAGTATTATCAAGGCTGGCCCCCCTACTACAGCACGTGATGACGGCGCAATGTCCATGAGTAGGCTACCATGAATAGAACAGGATAGGATCATAGAATCAATCAATCAATCAATCAACATTTTTATTCCAGACTCAAGGTCCATTCAAGAGACAAAGACATGACATACAACATACCTTAAAAACAAATAAAAACATATACAAAGAAATAAAATCCAGAAGAAACAACAATACCACATTTCTATAAAAGAGAGTTATACCAGTGTTTCCATAGTGATGATTGGTATCGTATGGCACTAAACCTAGGATTTACTAATAGCATAACAAGGCTATTTTGGGAGACGTTCAGGCGACAAATGAATTTTTAGATGAGACTCCTCAACAATGCCTGGAAGGTGCTGACCCCTGCATTACAGAACAGGTCACTTGCACTAGAGCACCTGGGTTTGTTGAGCAGTATCCTCATACAGTCATTATAAGCAACCTTAAGCTTCTGCATGCTTGCCTTTTTGAACTTAGTCCATAAGGGAGCAGTATACAGAGGAGTGCAATAAGCTTTAAATAGACTCATTTTGACATCATTTGTGCACATGTGAAATTTTCTTACCAACATGTTAGCTTGGGCATATAATATGCGACGCTGCCTGAGTATATCCTCATCATCAGATAACTGATCTGTAATGTAGTGACCCAGATATTTAATTTTATTACAGACACTCATCACTTATCTGATAGATAAAAGTCTGGAAAACAAATGTCTTTGTCCATTTTTGTCCTACATATTAAGACAGCACTCTTTTTACCATTATACAACACATCATATTTCACCCCATATTCAGAGCAGATATTCAGTAGCAACTGAAAACCAGCACTGCTGGGAGAGAAAATGGCCAAATCATCCGCATATATGAGATGATTTACCAAAGCGTTACCAATCATACAGCCTGTTTTACATCTTGTCAATTGGTTGGATAACTCATCCATGTACACGTTAAAGAGTGCTGGTGAGAGTAGCCCCCCCTGACGTACCCCATTACTTACCCCAAAGGAGGCAGAGACTGTATTACCCCATTTAACCTGCATATTCTGGTTGGCATACCAGTAAGCCAGAATTCTTATAATACTGTCCGGTGCACCCCTTTGGCTCAGTCTTTCAAATAGCTTATAATGATTGACTCTATCAAAGGCCTTGGAAGCATCAATAAAACCAACTAGCATAGATGAATTCTGCCTTATGTACCCCTGTTTTGCCTCCTTCAAGGCATAAATACAAAAATCAGTACCAAGCTTAGCTTTAAAGCCAAATTGATTGTCAGTGGTACCAGTATAAGGACATAGACGATCAAGCAGAATTCTTTCCAGTACTTTAGATATCACACTGGCTAGGGCTATTGGCCTGTAATTATCCAAACTCCCAACCTTGCCAGCTTTGTCCTTAATGACAGGCACAAGAGTAACTGACAACATAGATTCAGGTAGCATGCCATGGGTCATAAATCCAGAAAAGCAAATAGCAACATAGCAAGTCCTGTTTTTCACCTTTATGAGGCAAAAAAACAAACTTTTCACAGTCACAGTGGCTGGTGGTCAAAAAAGTTAACTTCATGCCCTGGTGAGGTCAGACCAGAATGTAACCAAGAGATATCGTATGCACAGACCCAGAATAAATGGGAACTAGAGAGTGCATGCTATACAGAAAATATAGTTTATTAGCATCACAGTATCAGGGAGAGAATCTATTAAATCCAGGCCATACAGAGTAATGGGCTAAAATGCACTACATGAACCATCAAAAACTCAATAAACAAAGAAAACAAAAGAAACTGGATGGGGGGGGGTTAAACTTTACCAAAACAGTTTGAACCAAACAGTATTTGTAGTATTTACATATGCAAAAACCAAAGACAGTATATATAATGGACAAACAGACCCCGTTGCTCTGGACGGAGACCAGTTAAGGATATTAGAAGCATGTTTCCGATGATCACTAGCTTTACTGAGCAGCCTCCAACTGAGAGAGACAACGTAAATGTGATGTGAGCAACGTGTCTGAAAGTTGTAAGTCTTCTGGTAGCTGTGCCGAGAGAAATCTCAATCATTCCCAATCTTACAGAGACGGAGAGCGTAGGTATATGTAAGGAGATAACATGGGCACAGGCTAATTATTGCTAACTAAAATGCTAGTTAACATCAGTAATTAAACCTAAACAGCTAATGTAAGTTGAAACTGCCTGCAAGCTTCTCCTGTACTATACGGTAATTCCTCTACTATGCGACAAAAAGTCGCGTGGTGGTTTTGACACAATCATTACGTGAGGTACAAGGTAATGGAGCCTTTTATACATTCTTGTGTTTCTTTGGAAATAAACAATGGACAAAGAGTCTTAAAATGCTTCAGATTTAAAGTTATTTGCTGTCAAAGTGGCGCCAAAATGAATGGCAGTCAATGGAATGCTAACAGGTTGTTCACGTCACATTTACGTCGTCTCTCTCAGTTAGAGGCTGCGCAGTAACGCTCAGCGCTCACCGGAAATGTGCTTCTAATGGCCTTCACTGGTCTCCGTCCAGAGCAACGGGGTCTGTTGGTCCATTATATACTGTCTATGGCCTCCATAGGAGGTACGCTTTGCGGATGCTCGCTTACCCCCTTGGTATATATCCTTGACATTCCACTTCCTGGGTTGCTCCGTTGCCGATGCAAATTCAGCCGGATTTCACTCATTTACTGTAGGTTGAATATCCGTTGCCTTGGGCTATCTTTGTGTTGGCCTTTTAAAGGTCCCATGACATGGTGCTCTTTGGATGCTTTTACTAATACTGTATCTGAAGTCTCTTTTATATAGGCCTTAGTGGTCCCCTAATACTGTATCTGAAGTCTCTTTTATATAGACCTTAGTGGTCCCCTAATACTGTATCTGAAGTCTCTTTTATATAGACCTTAGTGGTCCCCTAATACTGTATCTGAAGTCTCTTTCCCGGAATTTAGCCATGGTGCAGAATTACAGCCACTAGAGCCAGTCCCACAATGAGCTTTCCTTAGGATGTGCCATTTCTGTGTCTGTAGCTATTGAGGAGGAGAGAGGGGGGGCAAGGTGGGGGGTGGGGATGTGGCCTTGACCAACTGCCACTTTGCTCGTTTGAAAGCCATGATGTCTCTCTCTCATGGGGGGGCCAAATTCTCTGGGTGGGCAAAGCAGAGAAAGGGGAGGTAACCTTGCTCCTTATGACCTCATAAGGAGAAGATTCCAGATCGGCCCATCTGAGCTTTCATTTTCTCAAAGGCAGAGCAGGATACCCAGGGCTCGGTTTACACCTATCACCATTTCTAGCCACTGGGGTACCATAGGCAGGCTGGGGGAACTCATATTAATGTTAAAAAACCTCATAAAGTGAAATTTTCATGTCATGGGACCTTTAAACTCCGGTGGATTTCTGAGGACTATGGTTAACTGCTCCTCAGATCTCTGCAGGGTAAATCCAGACACCTAGCTAGACTATCTGTCCAATCTGAGTTCTCTTTTGCACGACTAAAACAACTTTTGAACGTACACACGTTCCACCAAAACAAGTTCCTTCCTGAGGCTATTTTGGAGTGGCACCGCGGCTTTACCCCGGTGCTTAGCTCCACCCAAGACGATTGTGATTGGTTTAAAGAAATGCCAATGAACCAGAGCACGTTTTTCTCCCATCCCGGAATGCTGTATGGACTAGCCAGACCCTCCTCTGCAGCGAGTGAATAAGGGACTGACTTCGGACACAGCTTTAACTCTGCAGCAAAAAGCAGGCAGAACAGGAAGTAGTGTTGGCAGGACTGAAAGCATAAACTACTGCAGCTAACATGGGCTAGCTGGTTAAGGACATCAGCAGGTGCGGTCTTATTCAACAATTTCTTGTCAGGACCCTCTGTCGTCCTTTCACTGACTGTAACCAATCACAATTCCTCCTTTTCTACTGCTTGTATTGTTTCACCATACAGTAATTTAAGGAAGGATAAAAACAATCAATATTTTCTGTATGAAGTCATCCCACCCTTTCTAAACAGGCCGTTTTATTTATGTCAGAAGGGTTAAAGCTCAATCAGAGCCAAAGCTGTGTTCAGGTGCTTATTATGAAGTTGGATATTTTATCACCAGGAGGTCATACTTGTAAACGTGTTAAATCCTGTGAGAAAAAAATTCCTTTATACCCGAGTTAATGATTTGTGATGTTTCACTTTAACACAAAAAGGACAAACGTCCAACCTGTGAAGCAGTGATTCATTCTTTGCGTTTTTCTATTGTTTCGCACGTTTTTCATGTTTTATTTTTAGTCCAGAAATTTGTTGGTGTTTATTTTGTATTAAAAAAAATTATGAATACGCAAACGTATCTGAATACTGAAAAAAACATTGCATCACAACACTCCATTTTAGTCTTTATTATTTTTCTAAAGACTTTTAGGGACTTTAAGTTACAATCAGTGGCGTATTTGAATTGTCTTGCCTTTTTTCATTCTCTATTAGGTAAAGCTGAGAGGGAACTTCTACTGTAATGTGGTAATAAATGTCTTATTGTAACAGAAAACAACATTTGCCTGACAATCTGCATGACGAACAGCCTAAAATCATCTTCTTTTTTAAAAATCCATGAAAATGATGAGCCTTAATAACATGATTAATTCAGACACAGAAAACACACACACACACACACAGTGATAATGGCCTCACTATGAATCCATCAACTGATGTCTATCTTTAAGGACCAGGCTATTTTTAGAACTGCTGCAAGGAAATAAGTGTGTGTGTGTTTCTACATGTACATGTATGTATGTATGTATGTGTGTGTGTGTGTGTGTGTGTGTGTGTTAGTGGGGGTAGTGGGACCGGAGTTGTTTTCCAGAAAATAGTTTTGTAATTACATCTGCGAGGGGGGAAACTCGTTATCTGCGTTAGTGAGCGGCCGATGGCGAACACTTTGAAATATGGCTCCTCTTAAGCGCGGCGACGCCAAACTACTGGTAATAACTGCTGATAAACAAGGCGAGTGTAATTGCATTTATTTGCATTTTTAAATAATGCCGCTGAAAAATAAATGTGTTTGCTTCAGACAGGGGCTGCTAGGTAAACTGCATGCTTTTTTTTCTTTTTTACATTTCTGCCTCTTTTCATTTCAGATTATCATTTCAGCTTTTTAATAAGCTGATGTATTATCTCTTTATTTTTAGGATTAATATTAGTAATATTTCAGAGGTTTAAATTTGGAAGACGCTGCTGCCCTTCAAAAAGTTTGAAATGCTTTTCAATGACAGAAAACAAACTAATTTTTCTGGTGCGTTCAATGGTCTCTGTCCTCCTCTAACACACATCTGACTAATAACCAGTTTACTCTCAGCACTTTAAACATAGAGAGGAGCTCCAGATTAAATACATTTCAATCCTGTACACATAGTTACATACCGTGGATTCTTATTGGTGTATTATGTTAATACAGCTGATTTTTCAAATAATACACCTGTGAAAACTGTATTTTCTGCAAAAAGAAAACATGAACGAACGACGTTACTCCACTTCCTGTACTGTACAAAAGTGAAGGCAAAATATCCCAGCTATGGGCTCTGCCATCTTGTAATTTTGGAGCCTGAGTTCTGCAGAGTAGTAGTCTATATCCACGTCGTTCACTGATTTAGGCCGGATATCCATTGCCTTGGACTTTCTTTGTGTTGTCATTTTAAACTCCAGTTGATTTATGAGGACTCTGGTTACAACACGGTCTCACGGCACTTCGTGAAATTGTCACATTATTTTTAATCTATTGATTTGTGTACAACAACACATTTATCTTGTTTTTTTCAGCACGAAATAGGAATCATCTGTACGGAGGTTGGGTTTAGGAAAAGATTAACGGGGAAAGCAAACGTCACACCCCAGGACACGATCGGCGGTCTCTGGGGGGACACGCGACAACAACAACGGGACGGCGGAGATTGGGTTTAGGAAAAAAATAACGGGGAAAGGAGGCGTCACACGGTGGGAGACGGCCGCGGGGGATGCGCGACAATAATGGCACGGTTGTGATTAGGAAAACAAGAACGGGGAAACGAAACGCCACACACGGGCAGCGATCCCCGGTCTCCTGGGTGAAAGTCCTGTATTCTTTGACCCATCCACCACCCCAACCAACCTCCTTACGCGGACGTTCGGCATTTCATACTACTCGCCACCCTAGTCGTGCTGTGATCACGACATATGCTTCCCATTGAAATACATTAGTTTACATTTTCGTGCTGGCCACCACGAAAAAAAAACGAGCAAAACGTTTCCGTGAACACGAATTAAAAGATTAACGTGACCATTTCATGAACTGCCGTGAGACTGGGTTGCTGGTTAGCATTTTCTCAGATCTCTGCAGGGTAAATCCAGACAGCTAGCTAGACTATCTGTCCGATCTGAGTTTTCTGTTGCACAACTAAAACAACTTTTGAACGTACACATGTTCCACCAAAACAACTATTTGCTATTAGTTAGCTATTTTGCAGAGGCGCCGTTCGCTTAGCGCCGCCCAAGACGATTGTGATTGGTTTAAAGAAATGCCAAAAAACCAGATCATGTTTTTCTCCCATCCCAGAATGCTGTGTGGACTAGCCAGACCCTCCTCTGCAGCGCTGTGGATGAAGGTCTGGCAATGCGAGACAAGCAGAGTAGTGATCGGGTGGTGCCAAAACACCTGTTGGACCAATCGCAAGTCAATCTGAGCTGTCAATCATGATGTGTCACACCATTTTTATAAATTTTTTACATCAAATAAGTAATAAAAACCAAACTTATCAGAAAAATTAACACTTCAACAAACCTCAGCGTCAAATGAACTACCTCAAAGTGATGGTTCGAGTATTTACCTTAGGTCCTTTGCACCCATGACCTCGCAACCAAAAACTCCCCAGAAGCCTATTTTCACCTGGGTCTAACATTGGGATTAGCGTAGAGCGTTATCAGCTGAATAGCTGACTAGGGGCTAACGGACCCACATTTGTATCTCGAAATTACCCCATAATATTGCCCGAATAATACCAACGTCTTCAAGTAGTAAAATAGGTTATGCTCTCATAAAACGATGGATTGGAAAGTTTGTAAGTACACCAGAAGTTTATGTAAATAACACTTGCCTGCTGGCTTCTGCTCTCTGCTGTTGTTGCTGCTGTAAGACGAGTGCTTAGGGCCGTCAACAAATTACAACACCGAAAAGAGATGCAACAAAATTATTTATTAATTTAACTTTTTTTTTTTTTAAGTAAGTGCTGTAGTATAACTAGCAGTAGACAAGTAATAATTGAGGTAAGTTTGGAGACATTACCTTATTTAATCATTGAATTAATAAATATTTTTGTTGTAACTCTTTTCGGTGTAATAATTTGTAGATGGCCCTATGCACTCGTCTAACTGCAGGTAGCAGCAGCAGCAACAGAGAGCTGAAGAGAGCAGGCAAGTGTACATAAACTTCTGGTGTACTTACAAACTTTCCAATCCATGGTTTTATGAGAGCATAACCTATTTGTACTACTTGTAGACGTTTGGTATCATTTCGGGCATTATTAGTGGGGTAACTTACGAGATACAAACGTGGGTTCGTTAGCCCCTGCGCTAAGCTATTCAGCTGATAACGCTACTCTAGCTAACTCTCCCAATGTTAGACCCAGGTGAACAAAGCTTCTGGGGGGGTGTTTGGCTCGAGGTCATGGTGCAAAGGACCCTAGGGTGAATTACTCCGAACCATCACTTTAAATGACAGAAACCATCTTTGGCCAAAGTTTATTTAACGCATTCTTTGATTTTTCAGTCTGGCCCAACACAGGGCTTTCAAGCTGGGGAGCGGAGTTCGAGTCCTGGAAGAAGGTAAGGGGAATACACAAGACTTTCACCCAGGAAACGAGCATTTGTGTCCCGGGAATACTACCTAAGGAGAACTTTCTAATCTTAACTAGTCATTTTGGTGACAAAACTTTACTGTCGCTGCCGCAGGACGGTCAACTTTTGTCGCCTAAACGTACCTGTAACTCATGCTGTCACGACCGCCGCCTCATGGTGACCGGTACCCCGCTCACAGTCACCTTTTTGTTAGCTTAACTCAAATGTAATGACCGCTAAACTGTCAGGTGGCTGTAATTGCGTAGGATATCATATGGATTGTTGTGCATATGTTTTCCTACAATATCATGGGAACCGGTTCATGAGAATGCATTGAATAGTGACTGATGCAATAGTGATGGTTATTCACTATTCACCACTCAATGTACAGGGAACCATTTATGGTACAATATGTTTCTCTGGTACACATATCATTAAAAACAAACCAAATTACTGGAATAATTAAGATATTGACCTAATGATGGGACTTTCATTAATAATAATTAATAATAATTTATACTTTATTAATCCCACAAGGGGATATTACATTGTTTTTCACTCTGTTGTTATTACACACATTACACACAGGCCCGAATTACACACACATGTGCAGTACCCATACATGCACTAATGGAGAGATGTCAGAGTTAGGGGGCTGCCCATGAAAAGGCGCACCGAGCAGTTGGGGGTTCGGCACTCCCCAGGCAGTGCCCAGGAGGTGAACTGGCACCTCTCCAACTACCAGCCCACCACCATACTTTGGCCCGTATGGGGATTTTGAACCAGCGACCCTCCGGTTCCCAACCCAACTCCCTGCTGACTAAGCTACTGCCACCCCATTATAATCATTATATGCCATTATAATATATGCAACAGTTTAAGACGTCCTATGAAAGCCAAAAGTGCTGGTGGTGCTAGATATAACGTTAAGGGTATCACCAACATCATTCATCAACTACAAACAATGAAAGGTCTGTTTAAAATGTTGTGCCCATCCATCTAGCAGATGTTGAGATATTTCTCGGAGTAAGTAATCAAGATTCATCCTCTGGGTTGGGCACCATGGAAACCTGTACCAAATTTCATGGTAATCCATCTCGTTGTTGTGGAGATATTTCAGTCTGGATCAAAGTGGAACCAACTAACTAACTGACTGATCACTTTTTCATGGTGTAAATAATGACATTAATGATGGCTAAATTCCATTTAGCTGCTTTATTTTCAGGGTCCATATTGTGCATGCTGGTCACATTGTTAATGTCATTACACCTGACACCTGCTGTGAAAAAGCATTGCAGTTGTGTTAGATTTTATGTAAATGTTGACAGCAATGCTGAGATATAGCTTTCAGGACAGCTGCAAGCAAGTTGAACTCGTTCGGGCACCTACGGAGGATCTGCCGAGCTGAGCGGCACCAAAGTGGTAATCTTTTTTTTTTTTTTATTTATTTATTTTTTAAAGGGGACAGTGAACATTACATGCCACACATTGTGGTTAAAAGAGGACAATTCATATAAAATACTGATACAACATTTAAAGACACACAGAAAACATTAGTGCCCACAAGTTTGGCTCTCTACCAGCCATTTTTTTGCATTCTTTTTGAATGAAAATAATGACAAAGACTCCCTAAGGTTTGCCGGCACTGTGTTCCATTGCTGAACTGCTCTTACGGAGAAGACTGCTTGACCAAAAGCAGTTTTTCTCCGGGGGATAATGCAGTCTTCCCTCACTGCCCCTCTAGTTACCCTAACCTCACTGGATCTAAAATGTATAAAATCACAAAGTGGAGGAGGTGCAAAACCATGTCTGATTTTATAAATTAAACTGATATTTTTGAATTTAATGAGATTATCCCAAGTAAGTAACTGATATTTCCTCAGAATACTACAGTGGTGGTAGTGGTATGGTTTTTTTATCCAATATTTTTAATGCTTGTTTGTATAATATTTCTAATGGTTTTATTGTTGTAGAGTGGGTATTGGACCAGCTTATTAGACAATATGTTATGTGGGATAAAATCATGGAAAAAAATATAATTTTGCAGAATCTGTCGGCAGGTTTCCTGGGAAGACCCACAGGAGACTAGTGTTTGCATGGTTCGTTGTCGTGATAGGTCAGCTGCCTAGTCGGTTTTATGATTTATGTAGAGCTCTGCTTTTTTGTTTTTCAATCTATTATTGAATTACTTCTGCCAAGAGGTTATGATTTCCACAGTCCACAGGGAGCTACAGGAGTGCCACACAGTGTCAAGAGTCATTCTGCTGCTGCATAGATGTCAGGAGTCCGCTGGCGTTGGATTAAGCTAGATGCTATTAGCACCCATGTGTCAGTAGTCAACAATGCTATTTGCACCCAGGTTTGTTTCCTAAACCTAACCACATTGTGAAAACAATAAGTCAGCTGAGTGTAAAAATAGGTTTCTCATGGTATGTGAACTCAGTCTCCTGAGTGAAAGTGAAAGAAAGGAGGCGGGGGGGTTGAGGGCTGGGTGAAAATGGCCGTAAGAGACGTGCCGGACGTCAGGCTTTATCCCAACACTTTACATCCGGCAAGCCAGACTTGATGTAAATAAATTGAAAAAGAGTAGGCCATGTTTCTTTACAGATTTTATAATAATGATAAGGATATGGTTTTCATTATCATCTTATGACTATAAATGTAATTATTAGTGAAAGAGGATATTTATGTTCCTTTTTATTTCAGAATGATATCATAACCTCATTGGCAGAATAAATGAAATGAAAAAAAAAGTAGAGCTCAAACTAAAGGCGTGTGCCGCTCGACTGTCGGTGAGTATGTTTACATGCACACCGATATGCACTATTATTCCAAATATGACAATATGTCGAATTTGATACAGGTCATGTAAACAGCATATTCCTGATATTCCCGAATAATAACTTTTTCTGAATTTAGCATTTTCCGATTAAGACGTGGGATATTGCGGTATTATTCGGGTTTTAGAGGCATTCTTAAGACATGTATTCAGGGTATTTGGAATATGCGTCTCAATCAGGGTTTTCACCGCAGTTTACGGCCTATTGCCTGTTTACGGCTTATGGTCAGCTCTGTGCGTTGCTATGGTTACTGTACACAAACCAACCAGCCAACAGTTTGCAAGGCTGCAGACCCAATAAGAAAGAGAAACACAGGTACTTTTAGACATTATGAAAGACTTGGATATCAACAGGTTTTTAGACATGCACAAACATCGCAACAGAAGGTAAGAAGGTGTTTGAAGGAATGAAAGTAGGAGGCTCTATTCGCACGGTCGAACAAGTCCACCAACAGCGGAAAACTGTGAAAAAATAAGTAAACTGGAATATAAGTGGAATATTCACTTTCATTAGCCATGTAAACAGCATAGTCAGAATATTGTCTTGTCTTTTTCTGAATAAGGGCAAAGCCGGAATATCATGTGCATGTAAACGTAGTCAGTGTCAGTAATCACACTTGCTGTCTCTCCCAGTTTAGCAGTGTTGTAGTCAAGACCAGGTAAACCGAGACCAAGTCGTCACAAAGACCAAGGCAGGGCGAGACCGAGTCAAGACCAAGACCAGATCGAACAACTGAAACTAGATCCCTGAAACATACAGTATGTACGGGGAACGGGGGTTAACAGTAACACATTTCAAACTAGAAATGAGTGAAATGTTTTGGTTGCATTCGAAGCAGGACGTTTTACATCCAATCCCAGTAAAGATGTTTACACATAAATCAGACGATACACAGGCAATTTAATGACATCCCTGCAGATGTGTTCTTGACCAGTCTCGGAATAAAATCCAGAGTTCTCTTTATCCGAGAACGAGACAAGACCTAATAAAAAATGTGGTCGATTCTGACACGAGACCTTCAAAAAGTGGTCTTGAGACCAAGACCGGTCTAGAGTACTATCTGTTTAGGGTACACTGTTAGTGATCTCACATGCTAAGTGGCTAAAGTGACCTTGCAAATGTAGATCTTAAACCAAACTACATCCTCTCTCACACACACACACACACACACACACACACACACACACACACACACACACACACACACACACACACACACACACACACACACACACACTGTGCAAGTTTACAAGATAAAGTTATTTACCTGTAGATGTTATTATTAGCAGGTAATTCTCCTGACCAAAAGAAACAAGCTCTGCATGGTTGCTGAGGGTCATTCATACATCCACATTATCTCTCTGTGTCTTTATTTCCTAGCCAAATCTATTTCCTTCTTTACTCCTCTTCAATCTCCATTTAACTCACCTTTTCTTTTATTATTTCCATTTTCTTTCACTCTATAGTATATTTTTCTATTTTCTTCTGTCTCTCTTTGTTTTTAGTCTCTTCTTCTGTATATCTCCATCTGTCTCTCCCGATATCTTTCCTTTTACAGTAATCGCTCCATCACTCTTTACATTCCCCATGTTTCTCTCGATCACTCATTCCATTTTGATTCCTTCCACTTTTTTCTTTCTCATTTTACCCTTCTTCTCTAAATTCTCTCCTTCTCTCCATCTCTTTTCCTCCTTCACGTGCATACTGTAAAAAGGGGTGGAGGGTGTTAGGGTTGGTTTAATTAATACCACAGCATCTCCCCGCTCTGCTCCCCTCTCCGGCTCCGGACATTAATCAGAGGTATTTTCGGGGGAAGCGCGGCGGCGCAGGTGCAGATCGTCGGGGCAGAGAGAGTGAGTCTGATGATGTATGGAAATACACGGCAGACCCTGATCCGGCCGGCCAATCATCATCCATCACCATCCAGTCGCCGGGCGGAACAAGTTATTCCCACCAATGGAAAAAAGGGAGACGACGGATTTGCGTCTCGCTTATCAGGACAAACAAGGTGGACGGTAAGTGGAAAACAGGAGGCCAAGTTTCTCCAGGTCCATCTGGGTTTTTTTCTATTGCTTCTTCTTTCTCTGACCACACTGTGTTCCACTTAGCGATTTCCCACATTTCAGAGAAAGCGTTCTGACAACTGAGCCACAAAGCCCTCCTTAAAGTGCTCATATTATGCTTTTTGGCTTTTCCCCTTTCCTTTCTTGTTATATATCTTTTTTTTGTGCATGTTACAGGTTTACAAAGTGAAAAAGCCCAAAGTCCACCCCAAAGGGACTTACCATCTCCAACAGAAAACACAAAACACAAACTGCTCCAAACAGCTCTATTGTAGTCCAGCCTTTACTTCAGAGACAGACGTGGTCACTTTGTAAACCACGTTATAATGCTCGCCTAGCTGCTAGCGTGGCACGCCCTCATACTCTGCTTCTATTCAATTCAATTCAATTTTATTTACAGTATCACATCATAACAAGAATTCTCTCAAGACACTTTACAGGTAGAGTAGGTCTAGACCACACTCTATAATTTACAAAGACCCCAACAATTCCAGTAATTCCCCCAAGAGCAAGCATTCAGTGCAACAGTGGCGAGAAAAACTCCCTCGGAGAGACCACTGACATATATAAAATGGACCAACAGACCCTGTTGCTCTGGACAGAGACCAGTGAAGGATATTAGAAGCACTTTTCCGGTGAGCGCTGAGCGTTACTGCGCAGCCTCCAACTGAGAGAGACAACGTAAATGTGACGTGAGCAACCTGTCTGAAAGTTGGAAGTCTTCTGGTAGCTGTGCCAAGAGAAATCTCAATCATTCCCAATCTTGCAGAGACGGAGAGCGTAGGTATATGTAAGGAGATAACATAGGCACAGGCTAATTATTGCTAACTAACATGCTAGTTAACATCAGTAATTAAACTTAAACAGCTAATGTAAGTCCAAACTGCCTGCGAGCTTCTCCTGTACTATACGGTAATACTAAGTCACGTGGTTATAACACAATCGTTAGCCTATTTTTACAAAAACGTCTGCTACGGAGCCATACCGTGAGGTACAAGGTAATGGAGCCTTTTATACATTGTTGTGTTTCTTTAGAAATAAACAATGGACAAATAGTCTTTAAACGCTTCAGATGTAAAGTTATTCGCTGTCAAAGTGACGTCAAAATGAATGGCAGTCAATGGAATGCTAACAGCGGGTGATCGCTTGTTAGCATCAAAATGGCGCCATAGGAGCTACGCATTCCAGACGCTCGCTTACCCCCTTGGGAGAGACCCACGCTCTTGGTAGGCGGTGTCTGACGGTGCCGGTATGTTTTTTTTTTTTTAAATGAAACCATGTAAACCTGTTCTGGTAAAATCTCTAAGTACGATTATGAACTTGAAATTGAGCATAATATGAGCACTTTAACTGTCTTGTTTAAGACTGAATGTCAGGGGAACATTTAATTCAATTTGATCCACACTTCTTTTTGGATCTATGCTGTACTCAATAGCAAGATTTCCTCAAAAAGTGAACGGGCCCTATTTTAACGATCTAAGCGCACGGTGTGAAACGCATGGCGCGGGTGCATTTAGGTCGTGTCCAAATCCACAAAGGGTTGGACTTAGTGTCTTCATTAATTCATAGGCGTGTTTTGGGCGTAACATGCAATAAACCAATCGGATATCATCTCCCATTCCCTTTAAAAGCCAGGCGCGTTTGGACCTTGGCGCATTGCTATTATGATGGCGGATTTGCACCGTAATATATTTTATTTGTAATCTTTTTCATGTTTGTGTGCTGCTGCGCTTGTGTGTGTGTGTGTGTGTGTGTAACAAGAACAGTGTGCATGCTGTGCATAATAGGTGCATTTTACCAATTTGCTGTTAAAATAACAATGAAATGCTGCGCTTTTGACTTTAGACCAGGTTTTTGTTGGTCAATGGCGCGATCACTTCCCACTGCCTCAAGATAGCAATACGCCAAGAATACCTGAACACACCTCCCTGTAAGACCAGCACGCCCATGGGTGCACAGATGGGTGCAGGTGCATTTGCTATTTAAACGACGTGGGCGCTGGACGGTCTAAAAATAGTAAAGACACTTGCGTCGGGCTTTGCGTCCGGCTTTGCGTTGGGCTTTGCGCCACACTGCGCCCGGTGCAAGATAGGGCCCAATGCGTTTAGAGCTGCCACAGGGTGAAAAGTGCATTATTTAAGTAAAAGACCAAACTTGACACAAAATGCAGAATATAAAGAGCCTAAACCTGAAAAAAAGGCAAAGTGAGTGAAATATGCGGCATTTCAGTGGCTGTAGGAAATGTTCGTCAGTATGTTGCTGAGCCCGCCCCTTTGATCCAGACAGAATATATCACCTATGGGATGGATTACCATGGCATCCTCTCAGGGTGAATTGTAACGACTTTGGCAAATATTTCTACAATGTAAATTACAACAATGGTTTAGCGACACGGAGAAGCAACTGTTGGCTCAGTGATAGGCATGTCAAGTATCTTTTGAAAGTGCCTGCCCTGTTCAAAAGTCTGTTCAATGACGGCTGCTCAGATGGTTCTGTGTAAAATAATAAACATATTGCGCGTAGGTAACCCCCCTCCCCCTTAAAAAAAAACAAAGGTACGATGAACGGCTTTCCAGAATGGAGTGGAATTCCTTTACAAAAGAAAATAAGCTATGTACGTCTTCAGTGCCACAAACAGCGTGGGTAAGACTCTTATCCCTTAATTACAACTGAAGACAGTTAGCGAGTTGACACAGTCAGATAAACCGTTTCACACCAGCGGTTCAGATCGGGTGTGAGGACTTGAATAAAATATTACATAGAGTAAATTAATTGTCGATATTACTAATCAGCGTACAAAGGATAATGATGCTGGCCATGATTACAGAAACAATGAAATTAAAATAACAAGCAGCAGGCAACAGATAATTGTAGTCGTAATTGCTACACCAATAATGTCAGTGTTATCTGATTAATTATGATAATGTTGTTAAACCAGGCGAACACACTTGCTCACTCCTCTAAACCCCCCCCCCCCCACCCCACTCTCTTTCTCGCTCTCTCTATATGATATAAGTCATATGTGAATGTTACTGAAATTCATGGATTAACATAACTATAATAGTTGTTTGTTGTGTTCTCTTTTTCACACACACACACACACACACACACACACACACACACACACACACACACACACACACACACACACACACACTCTAATGCTGTCCGAAGTGTGTGTGTGTGATGTGAGGCCTGGTGAATGCAGATCAAATAGTTAGCGGCTAATTGGGAGCTTTAATTTAGTATGAGGCCGACTTATCCCCTCCACCACACACACACACACACACACACACACACACACACACACACACACACACACACACACACACACACACACACACACACACTTAATGTTATTACTTGTCATTCAGTCTATTTAGCCTAGTCATTATTAGAGCGTAATATGATTAACAGTAAAAGCCTTTTTATTTATAACACACAGAAAGGTAATCCTTTTCATTTCAATATGTGTGTGTATGTGTGTGAGACAGGGAGTTAAAACATTTTCATGTAATTGTGCCTGCATTTGTCTGTGTGTGTGTGTACACGTCTCAATCTGTAAATATGTCAAATTCTGTACATTCTTTAGGTTACTGACTTCAGTATAACAATATAAAACCACAAAATAGAAATGTTTATTAGTTACAGTCAACGTTAGGCCTTATATATTTACATGTATGTGTGTGTGTGTCCTTTTGTTTCTGCAGGTCTTATGTTTGGTTGGTTTCGATTGCTAACAAGCATCGGGAAATACTGAAACCAGATTTTCAGAACTCTTTATACAATCTGTATTTCCAACATGCATCTTGGCCAAACCAATCTCACCTCCAAAACTCACTCAAACCACCAAAACACTTCATACGTGTCTCAAAATAAGCTCATTGGATCAAAACAGAGTTATAGTGACACCTCTCACTCAGAAAGTATACATCGCCACTCATAACACAGTGACCTGAACAACACTAACAACAGGGAGCATGACATATAAATGATGAACTTTTATCTTTGAAGCGTGAATGATTTTTCACATAAATCAGTATGTTATTATAGAATAGGAATAACACCTTTACGTTTTGACTGTACAAGTTTATGTAACAAGAATAAATCTGAAATTTGCCTCATTTTCCTTTATGTCTTCTATATCTGTGCATATAGTACAGTAATTTACTTGTGAAAAGCTGACTGTGGGAAGAGTTTTGACAATGTGACTTCAGTTTTGACCAATGCATGTTAGCAATGATAAAAAAAAAGCACAATTCAGATTGTGCGGGACAGGAAGTCGAACACAGAAACAAAATAATAATTTGTTAATTTTCAAAATAAAATACACCGTGCTCACGGCGGATCACATTTCCCTGCACTACACCTTGAAAACACAGCACAGAGTTGTTTCCCCTCTACTCCTCTGGATGGAAACTAACTGTTGTTGGTTTTGGGGTTGTATTCTACGTGAATTCGCGAGATCTCGTGGGTCCTCGTGACTTCAGCTTGTCAGTCATGGCCGCAGCCGTTCTGCTACAAATCTGGACCTGGTGGGTATTGACGGACGGAAGAGCACGGAGCCGTTCCGCAGCGGAGCCGGTCCGCAACCAGTGGAAATTAGGACTGAGCCTACTTGTCTTCTAAACTTGAAGGAGACTGATGCTGTTTGGGCTGGCGGGCCAAAGGTAGGCCTAAAGTAAAACTCTGAACTCAGCGTTCATGCCAAAACACTGATTAGGCTATGACGACCTGTCATTCCTGTAACTCTATACATTATTACTGGTCAGCAAGAATATGTTTTTTGTTATTTGAGTGACTGACATCTAAAAATTATACTAAGAAGTAGCCTGATGGGGTTTTCCTTTACCTAGTCTCGCTTTGCCAGACCTTCCTCCACAGCGTTGCGGAGGAGGAGGGTCTGGCTAGTCTACACAGCATTTCTGGATGGGAGAAAAACAAGCTCTGGTTCACTGGCATTTCTTTAAACCAATCACAATCGTCATGGGTGGCGCTAAGCTCCGCACGGAGCCCCGGTTCTGCAAAATAGCCTCGTGAAGGAACTTGCTTTGGTGGAACGTGTACGTTCAAAAGTAGTTTTAGTCATGCAACAGAGAACTCAGATTGGACAGATAGTCTAGCTAGCTGTCTGGATTTACTCTGCAGAGATCTGAGGAGCAGTTAACCATAGTCCTCACAAATCCACCAGAGTTTAGAATTACAACACAAAGAAAGCGGAAGGTAACGTACAGCCGGCCGAGAAGAAAGATATGCTGTGGAATTTCCGGCGGCAACAGAGCAATCCCGGAAGTGGAAGGTCGTTGATGTAGACTATCCTTTACCTAACTTTATTGTTATTAATTTGTCAGAAAGACTTTCGTTTGTTATTCACAACAAATGGCTGACGTACCGAAGGTACAGATTCCCGAGTGTGTGTGACAGCTCAGACTCAGTTTTCCTCATTACGTAGAGTCATTTAGCTTCAAGATCTTTGTTGTCGTTGCTCAGGTAAAAAGTCTCTTCACAGGTCCAGTTGCTAAACCACATAATGTCTACATTTCCTCCAATAGCTTAGCCTTTTAAAGTATGATACTTTTAACATGGACACAATAAACTTGTATGGATAACAAATAGCTGTCTTTACCATGAATAAAATTACTCCGAACCATGTAAAAGAAAAGAAACAAAACAGTTAATTTTGTTGTTTTTTCGAATGAGAGATATGGGCCTGGGCCCGGATTAAATGGAGTTAGTGCCATTCTTAGGCACATGTGTAGGTGCTCACTAGTGAGCCTGGATCAGTACTTGGTTTTAATAATAGTCATAGAGAAAGGGGACTCACAGCTGTAAAGGCCCTGTGCGCCAAGTTTGTTTTTTTTCCGTCCGAAATCCGACTCCAAAACCATTGTCTGTTTTCGAAAAAATATTCCGCCTCAGTAAAACAGTCTCAAACACAGTCTGTATCCAGCAAGTAGCAGGGTCAATTGCTTCATGCTGTCTTGTTCCAACCCGTTCTCACTCCCAACTCGTAAAATGCTAACGCTTGGTCAGTGGCTCTCAGTGTCAGATACTGACGCAAAAATCACCCTTTAGCATCTGCTGTAAGATGAGCGAGCAGTACGAAAGACCAAAAAATCTGTATAAGGATGTCGGTTGTGGTCGTGGATGGGTCCAACAACACCGGACTTTCACCTAGGAGACCGGGGGTTCGTGTCCCGTTCCCTGCCGTGTCCCGACTCGGAGCGTCAAATAGTGACGCGGACCCGGAGCGTTGTAAATAGATGCCAAGAGTCCCGAAAAAAGCGCAACATAAATATGACGCCAAAGGGCTGGACACTGAAGGAAACTTTTGGCGTCAGTAACAATACGCCAAAGGCACCTGAATAAGCGTTGCTTTTTCACGCGCTGGGAGTGAGAATGTGTCGGTTGTTCTGTGTATGCAAGGTCAATTATCAGATGGGTGAAGCTATACCGTATTAACTGGATTAGCCGCGCCCGCGTCTATAGCCGTGAATGTAAGAAAAAGCAACGCTCCGTGAAGATATAATATAGATTTATATCATTAATTTATCAGAAATTGATCACTGGTCCAGATAGAACAGTCGCATGGTCCATGTGTGTGTGTGTGTGTGTGTGTGTGTGTGTGTGTGTGCGCATTACAGCAGTGCAGCTAAGCTTATGCGCTGGTATTATTTGGGGGGAGGTTATCCCCCTAAGGTTGTTCTGACATGGCCACTAATCTCACTGCTGACTCTCCTTTTAATTTAATTACAGTTAAGTGTGTTAATATTTCATTAAAGTATTAGATAGAAGTTGTTTTAATCAGACCCAATGCTGCTACAGCAGCGTTCGTACAGCCTCATGTCGCGCTGCGTCCCTCCCTCGGCATCATCCGCTGTCTGCTTATCCGCTTGTTCTCTTGGGACTTTCTCATCCTTTCATCCACTCTTCTGACAGAAGCTGGCGCGCGCACACACACACACACACACACACACACACAGCTTGTTCTCTCCACAGGCCAGGGCAGATGTCTCTTGTCAATGTGCACAAGCGTCAAACGACCAGCCTGTCATATTTTCATATTTAACTATTCATCTCATTCTAATTTATGGAGTTTGAACACACACAAACACACACACACACACACACACACACACACACACACACACACACACACACACACACACACACACACACACACACATACACACACAGTCAAATATTTAACATTAAGCATGAAAGGTTTCTTGCAGGACACTTGACGTATTTGCATTTTTATTATGACCTTAAGTGTAGCATCTATTACCTACAGTCAAGGGACTGACTCCTCAAATGGAACTGTTTAGGTCTCTTAACTGTCATCCCACTTTATATAACAGAATGATTGTTAGTCTCAGTTTAATTATTATTACTGTAATATTATTACTTTAGTTCTATGTTGTTTTCTTTGACTTCAAACAGGTGACATTATTATATAATTTGTGCCCTAGTTAAATTTTGTAAAACAAATTACATGTTAGGGTTGTGAACATGAATTTACGGAGCATTACATTGCTGTTATAAAACATTATGAAACATTACCTTAGATGAGGTTATATTATATTGAATTACTGTGTTGTTCTGAATATAATATAACAACTATTATAACATGATTCCCTGTTTTTCCATCCATTATTTTTTAAAGATAAATAACACTTTGTCACATTGTCTTGTTAAAGTTTTCCAGATTAGTCAAGGAGAAGATAATCCACATCCTTGAAGCCTTTTCAAGAAAAAGGGAAACATTTTACAAATGAAACTGGAAATACTGCCATTTCATATTTATTGTAGCATGTCCGAGTATTATTTCAAGTGCATTTGCATGTTTCATCCTGACATTTTGTGACACCGGTGACTCTTGGCAGCCTAGTCTCACATGGTCAGACCTACAGTATCTCCACAGTGCTGTGTCAGCGCTGGAGTATAGGTCTGGCTATACCGCTTATCTATTCTGGGATAGGGGAAAAAAATGCTCTGGCTTGTTCATATGTCTGTAAACCAATCACAGCAGTCCAAGACAGCGCTAAGTCCTGGATGCAGCAATGGTGCCCTTGCAAAAATAAATAGTGGTGATAGAAGAAGGTGAGGGACATCAGGCAAAGTGAGAGAGTCAGGCTTTATCAATAAATCAATGCAATAAATCCTCCAAACCATACGACGATATAGGTTGTTTTTTTACTACCCTTTAATACGACCCAGAGAAGCGTTTTCCGTCCCCATATCTAAACAGAAGTAATGGTTGCAGTTTTAAACACGTCATTTTAGTTGTGAAACACTCATAATTTGGTTAGGTTTAGACACAAAAACTAATGGGTTATGTTAAGGCACCAACACTGCTAAACTGGGTTTAGAAAAAGATTGTGGTTTAGTGTTAAACTCAAACGTTACTTCAATTGCGGTTACGCACGTGACACAGAGCGTGACGTAGCTCAGTTTGTTCTGTTTATTCTGTAAAGTAAAAAAACGTAAACCTAAAAAAAAACTTGATTATATTGGTAAGATTGTAATTTGACAAAGAATATGTTAACATATATCTTATATTATATCTAACAGGGACGTGCTAGCATGTTTGCCCACCGGTTATGTAAAACGTTTTATTTGTCGTCTGCAGTGAGCTAGCAAACGTTAAACTCTACGGGTTTTCGGTTGTGGTTTTTCCTCTGTTATTTTGTCAATTCATTCCCTGTGTGTTACTGTTTCCTTGTTATTTGTTCATGATTATTTTTTACCCGTGTTCGTTCTGTGTTTTGTTCCATCCTTGTATGTTTTCAGTTTCCTGTTTTACTTTGTAGTCTCTGTTTCTCCTGTGTCATGTCTTGTTTTACTTCCTACCTTGTATTTTCGAGCCTTTGTGATTGTCTTCCCTGCCCTAATGTGTCTCACCTGTTTATTAGCCCTCATGTCACCTGTTCCTCGTAACTACCCTCGTTACCTCGGGTATTTAGTTTCAGTGCTTCCTTTGTCTGCTGTCAGATCATTGTTTGTTACTCCCCACGTCTCTCTGTTCCTTGGGTTTTGATTCCCTAGTCTTCAGTTTTCTAAGTGTTTTTGGAACTCCTTTTGCCATGACGCAGAGAGATAGCATGAAAATGCCACAGTTTTGGTCGTGTCCCCACTGGTCGCGATAATGGGAGTACCAGGTGAAAACCCTGCAGTTAAGGGGGGTTAGCTGCAGCTTATGCCCTGCAAAATAAAGACATGGAGGAAACGTTTGCTGCTGGCTAAACAGGCTGTTTATACTGTACTCAACCCCCTACTATAAAGTTTTCCACCATTTAATAATTCTAGTATGACTTTGTGCACACTTTACAGAATGGTTTCCCCTGTATATAGTCTTTCCTTGTCTAGTTTTCTGAAGATTGTTGTTATTCTGTTTAAGTACATTGAGAGCCACTAAACCAAATTTCTTTGTATTTGTAAACTTGGACAATAAGGATAATTCTGATACATTTTACACAATTGTTATCACAATTATTTTAATTACATCATTATTGTCATTACATCCAGTAAACTAACCAGAGCAAACACATCCTTGGTAAACTTAAGTTGCAGGCCTAATCTTTCTATTTAGGAAGATCTAATTTTGAACCCCAATCAAGCAAAACATACTGCATACATATTCTCCTTTTGGGTAATCACTGTTGTGTCTTTTGTTAACAGGGGAGAAGGACATGCGAGTGAAGCTCCTTTTAAAGAATGGTGTGGAAAAGTTGGTAAATTAAGATCTCTTTTACCGAGTTGTGTGCCATTCCTGGCAATCACTGCCACGCCTCCAAAGCCATGAGACAGAAGTTAAGGAATAATCTTGGAATGCAACTGTGTTGATCTTGTTAAAAGCCCAAACTGGGACAATATCAGGCTTGCTACCAAAAAAGTATCCTCTAATCTAGCCAACCCTTTTGAAGGGCTTGCATGGAGCTGGAAAGCAAGGGTCCAAGAACAGAAAGTGGTAATATACTGTAAGAGTGTAGCTGAGTGTTCACCCTTGGGGAAGAGTGCACGATATTCTGTCGGTGCCAAAGATGTGCCTGCAAATAGACTTGTGGACATGTAACATTCAGAGACACCCGAGGGTGTCAAATTGGATATTCTCAACTCAACTCAGAGACCCATTGTCTGTTTTTAGAGTTGTAATTGCCACTTCAGCATTTGGAATGGGTGTTGATTTCAAGGGTGTTAACCACATTGTCAGTTATGGACCCCGAAGAAATATTGAGGACTACATGCAAGCCTTTGGAAGAGCAGGACTGATGGGTCTCTGGCACACTCGCACACAACTAAAAGGCATATCTGATAAATTGCTTCAGTATGTATCAGAGACCAAACGGTGCGGGAGAGTCAATGGACCTTTTTCACGGCAGACATTTTGACTTGTAAGAGTAGGAAAAGCACAGCTGAAAAAGATAACCTTAACGATGGCTCAATTCCATCAAGTGTCCCAGTAAGATATTTCAGTGAGTCAGCATGCACAATACCAGGGCCTCTCCTAAGTAGAATGCAGCCATAATTAATGGTTTTGAATACACCTGTGCTTTTCCTACTATGACATGTTAACATGTCTGCTGTGAGAAAGGTCTATATTCTGCATCTGTTTGATGGAGAGAACAAAAAGCATCTTGAATTTAAACATGCATGTTGTAGCTTCTGGGCATTATCCTGTGACTGTCAAGACACCTGTGATGCAAGTCTAACATAGAGAAACATGAAGGGGATGGTGTCGTCGATAAAGAAATAACTGTCACGGATGAACAGAGAATCATTCTTCAGGAACGCTTGGCGAGCATACCACACTCAGTTTATTCCACACTGCAAACTGATGTAGAACACAGGAGCACAAAGAAGTGCTTGATTCAAGCAGTTGACTTTTTACATCGGTTGACATATTTTGCCATGGACAAGTTTTTTAAGGTTGATGAGGCACAGGCAATATTGAACATTCTGTCAGAGGTTTTTGGTGACGCAGAGGGGGAGTGCTTGGTCTTGATGTATTGGAAATCTGACACTGTAGGATTTCTTATTGCTACAGCTCTGTGGACATACAGTCGCAATACAAGACTGTTTGTTATACCCGTCTACCACCCAAACCTACCTACTTGCTCGGAATTTGGCGCTGCACCTTACTTTGTGCTTTGCTCCCATCATCCCCTCCTCCCCCGGCTAAACAGCCAGGCAGAGGGAGTGCAGCTCTTGAGCGAGCCAGAGAGTGAAGTGAAGTGTGAGGAAGGGCCTAACAAAGCGTGTAGTGAATCAGAGGAATAAAACACTCTATTCTGATTGTTTCATGGCGGTTATGTTCTAAAGATGTGTGTCAGTAGTTATTGATCGCCTGGATGTTAACACAGAGCACTTTACGGTCTCTGCTAGCAACGGATATATTACTGCCAGTGTTGCCAACTCTTTGCTAAAAGTTGCTAAAAGTAGCTAGATGACGTCATATGTTTACTTGCATATTTTTGATATCATTACGCAATAATTTGCATAAAGCCTAGCAAGGTAGATCGAAATAATAAAATAATCACAAACTCACTACAGGAATTTATATTAAATTATAATTGTAACTTAAGTAGCCTTTATTTGAAGTAAAAAATAAAGATTACTCTACAAACGAAATTCCATAAAATCTGATGACATATTGTGGTCATTTTTTTTAATATAATTGGTGTGTGGTATGCCACACTGTTATGACAGAGGAGGGAGATGCACGGCAAACTTAATGTTAACAAACTAACATTTGTTAAAGTGAAGTGCAAACACAAAGACAAGGAGTGTGGAAGTCACAAACAGTTGTGTATGAGGGTGTGTGAATGCAATGAACAATCTGAGGTGCATGTTGTCACTGTTTACAAAAGAAGCAACATAACAAGGGAGACCTTAGGTTAGTGAAGGGACTGACACACACTGGCCTTTGGGCTGGCCGGGTTAAGTAACCTGGCAACACTGGCCAGGTGTTCACAGGTCCCACAGTTAGCTCCTCAGCCAGGCTCAGACTTACAAGTGCACAAGCAAACACACAGTACAGAAAGGCAACAGGTTCCAGGGCTGTCACAGCTAATAATATGTTTTTTTGATATAGCACCTTTCACAGACAAAATGTCACAAAGTTACAAAGTGCGTTGCATGATACAATTGTTAAAATAAGACCCAAACAGTAAAATGAGAAAGCAAAAAAGAAAATACCAATGGAAATACAAATTAAAAAGACTTAAAAACACAAAATTACAAATGAGACAAAAGCCAGGTTAAACTAATGAGTCTTCAGCTGCTTTTTTAAAAGCATCAACAGAGACCACGGAACCAGATGTTATAGTAGCAGGGAAACGACTTCCTGTGGTCCAAATGTTCAAATATCTGGGAGCAATAATAGAGTCACATCTTTCATTTAAAACACAGGTCAAAAAGGTCATCAACTGAATCTAATTTCACTTGGAAAAACATTAATGCCATGATTTTCTCACATATGAATTATTGTCTTGCCAGTTGGACACAGACAGGACGGCCCACATTACGAACAGTTGAAACACATCATAAACAGGCCTTGAAAACGTTGGATAAAAACTTAAATTCATATCACCGTTGTAAAATCTTAATTAAATATGATCTGTTAAACTGGGAAAACATGATTAAGTTTGCAGATATTTTACTTGTATATAAAAATGTTCATGGTATGGCTCCCCCTCCGCTCAATAAATTCATTCAACAAAATCTTCATCCACCAGAGCATCTACAAGAGGGAAGAAGATTGTAAAATGCCATGAAAAATAGTTTTGGACAGTCAGCTTTTTCCTTTCGAGCAGCCCATACATGGAATACCATACCCACAGAACTAAGGAACATCACATCTATCATATCCTCCAAATCCATAAAACATTGGTTATTGACTAATCAAATATGCTGCTATAATACAGAATAATGTGTTTGTCTTTATCGCTATAGTAGTGTCTCTGTGTGCGCTTATGTGTTGTTGATGCGTTCTAATGTGTGTCTATGCACTTTTGCCTGTGTCTACTGTGTATGATACTTGTGTTATGTTTTTCTCATGCCATCAACCTGCCAGTTGTCATGATCTGGAATACTGGTTGTGTCATTTTACTTGTCTATGCCTATGTCTTTCTTGTTTAATGTGTTTTTGTTGTATTGTTGTAGCATATCTATTGTTTTAAGCCATCAACCTGCTAGGGACTGCAGATGAAAATTAGCCTGTATGGCTAAATCTGGCACATTTACATGTTGGACTCTGTACTCATGTTGATTAATGTGCGTTGTCCCTTTTTTAATTAAGGAAATCTAAAAAAAAAATTAAAAAACTTACGCAACAGGCTTTGATCCAGGGACTTAGGTCAGGCTAACTTTCTCACTCCTTCCGATTAGCTTCTCTCATATTTTCCTCACTCATTTTCAGGCTTTAGCCAGCAGTGGTATCATATAGCGTGCATAGTGAATGTGGCAGACAGCAAGGCTGCAGCAACTGTTTACTATCTGTAAAAAACACCACAATAAAACCCAAACTAGCCCAATTTTTTAAAACCCGCCCAATCCGGCAAAAAAAACCTACCCAATCCAGCCAAGCTGATAAAAAGCAGCCCAATTTGCCAACGCTGAATGTAAATCTTTACCATTAAAGGAGGAATGAGAGAGAGGTTAAGTCAAAAAGTATTTTTTTTTACACCTGATATGGGTATCTATATGGTTTTGCTTATGGATTTCTCTCACACTCTCTCTCTCTCACTCACTCACTCACTCACTCACTCACTCACTCACTCACTCACTCACTCACTCACTCACACACACACACACACACAGACACACACACACACAGACACACACACACAAACATGCACATACCTATATTAAAATATGTGTGTGTCAGTAGTAATATTTGAAGCTTTGATACACAGATGGTGGTGCTGTCTACACCTGCCCTCCACTGGGACCTGTGTGTGTGTGTGTGTGTGTGTGTGTCTCCAACACTTGAAAGAGACTTGTCAGCATTCCTCTCTGAACTACCTCTGTCGTCTATTAATCTCCCTTTTTCAATTCTGTTATCCCTCACTCTCTCTCTCTCTCTCTCCTCCTCTTCCTCCCCTTAATTCTTTTTCACTCCTTTTCACCCTCTCTCTCTAACTTTCCCTTCCCCATACTCAATCACTTTACTTCCTCTATAATCCCTCTCACTCTACTCTTTTAAAAGTTTGTCTTAAATTACCACAATTACATTATATGTAGGGCCCGAGCATAAAAATGCAAGGCACCGTTGGGGCAAGTGCGAAGGAACCTATTGTTTTTGTGAGGATTATTATTCTGCGACGTCACTCGCATTTTTGAGGGGCTTAGCATGCTGGAAAAATCACAAAAATTTCCACACGTCAGACCTGGACTCGAGCGTTGCCAGGGGGCTCCATAGCGCCCCCTAACGAGCTTCAGAATTGTGAAAAAAATGCTCTCCTCCTAGACGGTGATTCTGATCTTCACCAAACTTTGCAGGTACTATCTATGGACCCTCATGACAAAGAGTTATCAAAATAATTTTGATAGTTGAAAATATGCAAAAGTTAGGGGGGCACCAATTTCCTGTAGGTGGCTGTCAAAACAGGAAGTTGCGTATCTTGGTCACAGTTATACCAATGATCACGAAACTTGACACAGTTGTTCCTCATAGGGGATTGAGAATCCATGCCAAAGTTTGAATGAATCGGCCATTAGATGGCGCTGTTTACATTTTTTGGATTAATTAGCCACATCGCAGAGTTTTCTGTTGCACGACTACACCAAAACAAATTCCTTCCCGAGGCTATTTAGCAGCGGCACGGTGGCTCCGTGCAGAGCTTAGCGCCACCCATGACGATTGTGATTGGTTTAAAGAAATGCCAATAAACCAGAGCACGTTTTTCTCCCATCCCGGAATGCTGTGTAGACTAGCCAGACCCTCCTCCGCAGAACAGAGGAAGGTCTGGCAGAGTGAGACTATATTTAACTGATGTCGCCTATAACGACTCCGAGGCAGAGATGTCTTGTGTTTGTTAAATGCCTGTTGCCACGACTCCTCTCTCCTTTGAGGCTCTTCCTAGACTACTCGGCTCGAATCTCCTGTGGGCAGGACTAAGACGAGAGGAGAGGAATCAGGTGTAGGATGACATGCAGGGCAGGGCTACAGGTACACAAGGTACGGACAAGCACAGAAAACCAAATTCACAAGAAGCAAATACTGTCACATACCTAAAATAAAGTTACATACAGTATACAGAAATTCTGAAGACCTCTGGCCGCAGAAAATGACACTTAGGTGGAAACCTCACATAATGAATAATAATAGCAATGTATGGAATAAGTAAAAAATAATAACTATGATAACAAATAGTTTTCACCGTTCGAAGGAAAAACTAAGTATTTCACCAAGACGATGGACGCCTCGCTGTTTTTCTGTGTTTTGTAACAGTGTAGTAACCATCCTGAGAGTTGGTGTACACCCTGGTACCCACATATTCACTACTTCCTGTGTTAATACATACACCTTTACATAGCACACACACACACAAACAATTCAATGCCAAGAGGAAATCGATAGGTGGTGTGATGTGGATTTCGTCATGTGACTAAAATATGTTTTCTTGGCCGGGAGAAACCTAACTGAGAAATTCACATGTATTACAGTGCAGGCAAATGTGTGGAGTGAGAGATTGGGGAAGAAAAATAAGGGGGAGGGGGTGCGTAGGAGTAAATGCAGACAAGGAGAATCATGTTTAGAGAAAAGCTAAAAGTGAGATTAATCACCTTGTACAAGAACATCAGCTTTACATTAGAGGGAACTAAAGAAAGTGATTTCAGTGCTTTGCCTTGCGTTATTCCTGTGAAGTTGACCACAGGACTTTTTATTCGTCCCCCAAAAATAGCTAATGTACCAAATGTAGACGTTAGGTGCAGGGGTGTAAACAAGCTACTTTTTTTGTCCAATTGTTCTCCAATTAAGGAAATTCATATTTTTTTAAGCACTTAAAGATCCAATAATCACTAAAGTGTATGTTATGCAAGATAGAAAATAAAAACTAATGGAAGACGTCCACTAATGCATTGAGGAACATGCAAGAAAAACATTCCACCTTAAAAGTAAGGTAAGGTGACCATATATATATATATTCTGGGATAGGAGAAAAAAATCGCTCTGCATTGTTTCTAAACAAATCACAATCATCTTGAGCGGCGCTAAGCTCTGGACGCAGCGACTGTGGCTCTGCAAAATGGTCTCTGGAAGGAACATGTTTTGGTGGAACATTTGCATCCACGTACAATATTAAAGTTAACGATTCACACAAGTGAGCTATTTAAATTAGCTGGATTAAACGTAATTTGCTTTTACCAGTGTATCGCCGTGTGTACGGTACGTTGTCCATTAACATCCCAGTTAAAGATAAATGCCATAAACACATTCTTGGCAAATCTAACAAAATACCACCATCAACACCACCCAGGCAAAAATCAAGAAAAAAAGATAACACAGTAACTACAATATTCCAGACTATTCAACCGAAATAATAACAAAATAGACAATAAACCATAAACATATGTATAAATGACAACACCTTAAGCTTTCCCCAGCACAAAGATTCTTAGGAGCCCTCCAGAAAGCTCAGGTACTTTCTAATATAGACAACCAATCTAACTTGTAAGCATCAGTCTTTACCCTGGAAATACTTCCGTTGATTCAGAAAATACCTACCTATTTTATGGTTATAGTTTAGCAATCAGGGTCCAAAATTAGCATCATCTACCAGCCAAATGTTGGTAAAATATGCAAGTGGCTGGTAGATTTGCTTTACTCACCAGCCAAAAAAACAATGGTTATCTATTGGGTGGCTGGTAAAAGTTGAACATTCACTAGCCATTTCGCTGGTGGACAAAAAAGTCAATTTTGGACCGTTAGCAATGTACTGTATATTAACCTGCCACCGTAGGAACAGTGTTAACATAACCTTTGAAAAGAGACAACTGCGTGCACGCATGTGTTAAGTTGTCGTCATAGGTGAGCTCCGGTACTTAAACAAAGAGCACTACACCCCTGGTTAGTGGTAAGCTAGCTAGTAACATACACGTTGAGCGTTTATATGGGAATGTGCGTTGGAATTGAACTAGTCTCACTTTGCCAGACGTTCCTCCACAGCGCTACTGGCTACTCCACAAAGCATTCTGGAATGGGAGAAAAACTCTGGTTTATTGGCATTTCTTTAAACCAATCACAATCGTAATGGGCAGCGCTGTGCGCACATAGCCACGGTGCCTCTGCAAAATAGCCTTGGGAAGGAACTTGTTTTGGTGGAACATGTGAGTTCAAAAGTTGTTTTAGTCGTGCCAGAGAAAACTCAGATTGGACAGATAGTCTAGCTAGCTGTCTGGATTTACCCTGCAGAGATCTGAGGAGCAGTTAACCATAGTCCTCAGAAATCCACAGTAGTTTAGAATGCCAACACAGTTTAGAATGCCAACACAAAGAAAACGGAAGGTGACGGACATTCGGCCGAATTAGGGACATCTGGCGGAATTTCCGGCGCCACCAGAGCAATCCCAGAAGTGGAACATCGTGGATATAGACTATAGTTGAACCAACATCAACACAGCCTCTGACTGATGGCAGAACTTACCAGAAACGGTTGAAACACCTGTTATTTCCATTCCAGCTTTTTACTCTCTTCTCTGTATGCGTTTTTCGCTGAAGTTGACACATTTTCAACTGGCATGGTTTCATTAATTGCTTTCATTAACTATGTATGCGATTCTGCTGCTTTAAAAATGCACCCAGCAACACTAGTGTTTTTGTATTACTATTGCTCATAGTATTACAACTCAAGTCATTTTCTCTGTAAAATATAAACATATTTAGTAGTCCTACTCCAGTTTCTTGGTGTTGCAGGTACAGTGCGAGGTAATAGCTGGTGATTACGACAGAATGCTTACTGCTGCATCAGTAATTAACCTCCCAACTATTAGTTCCTGTTTAAACACAGCCCGACGCTAATGCAGCCCGCTCTGTTTAAAAAGCAGACTGGGTAATTGGATTTTTGGCACAAGAGTGGTCTGTGTGTGTGTGTGTGTGTGTGTGTGTGTGTGTGTGTGTGTGTGTGTGTGTGTGTGTGTGTGTGTGTGTGTGTGTGTGTGTGTGTGTGTGTGTGAGAGAGTAAGTGAAAGACAGAGCAGGTAATTTATGTTTATGCTATGTGTGTTTGTAAATCATAGAGAAATGCCAGATCCATCTGAGAGACTCGTGTTTATAATGTGTGAGGAAAAAGTGGAAAAAAGTGTGAGTGGAGTTTAAGTGTGTGTTGTGAGAGTGTGTTGAAAGAACGAGAGAGACCCTGACATCAGCTGGCTGGCTTTGAGCAGCCAATTTTACAAAAAACGAAGCAGGAAATTAACATTCCCACACAAACAACCCCACCATTTCCACCACAAACCTGCACCTGTTGAAGGATTGGCACAGTGTGTGTGTGTGTGTGTGTTCCAGACACATACTCGGGTATATTCTAAGATAAATTTGCATCTACTACTTGACTATACAGTAACATCCAAGCACTTTATCATTAAGATATGGGTGAGGCTATTTGCACCCCTGGTACAATTAGCAGTGTATGCTATTTGCACCCCTGGTACAATTAGCAGTATGCTATTTGTACCCTGGTGCAATTAGAAGTGTATGCTATTTGCACCCCTGGTACAATCAGAAGTGTATGCTATTTGCACCCCTGGTACAAATATCAATGTATGCTATTTGCACCCCTGTGCATTTACAGTACCTTGGCATATATTTACACACAGTTATCCATACTACTCATGTATTACACCTTTTTGGAATATTATCGCCCTGACATTCTTACCCTAACCATAACCATCCCACTCCTCTTGCCTAAACCTAACCAACCCAACCAGAGCAGGCATATTCATGAGTCTTCCCCTACCACCCTGCAAAAAAAAAAAAAAAAATACGCGTTCGCGGGTCCTGACTTGCGCAAATGCATGCAAATTATCCAATCCAAATTTTAAAAAACATGATCAACTCCCATACCAAAGGCAAGCACACTAACCACTCACCTAGCAGTTTTTATAGGAAGTTGAACAACTTTTTACCACTTGGTTTCTTCAAGCCTCGGTTGCTAGGTAACCATACTGTATACAAAAAAATAGGTACTAACTAACAAACTAACGGTTGTATGCTTTCACTAAAGACAGAAAGCGCAACTGTAGTATCCATTTTCCGCTAGAAATTCAATTGTTATAAACTTTAGAGACAAAACTTCTCTAATAAGCCAGTTTCTGCGGTCATGGAAGATAAACGTCCGCCATGATTTCGGTGCACGCGAGCAACGTTTTTTTGTTGTTACGTCACAGGGTGTAAATAGCTCAGCTGTGTGGCCGAGGCTATTCGTACCGGGGGTGCAAATAGACACTCCGTTAAGATATTCCTGTAGTTTGCCATCAAAATATGACAATCAAAAGTCGCCAGACAAGAAGTTCAATGTTGGACAATTCAGCAAAACCTCGGGTTACGTTTAGTGTTACGTTTTTTTGTTATTCTTAGCCTACTTTCTAACATATCTGTGCATGGCATGGTTAACGTTAGGGAAAGATCATTGTTATGGCAAATAAACTATGGCTGAGGTTAGCAGACTAAAACACTTGTAGAGGTTAGGGAAAGATTGTGAGTTAAAGTCCTGGTTAATAGCAGTATTGTGTCAGGACATGTTCTTTTTACAGCAGTGAACTGGTCCTTCAATGTTTTATAATGTTTAACTTATTGTTTAATTGCTGGACAGCCGGCCACACCATTACAATACACCTTGCGCTAATTTAGATTTTTCTTTTCTGCCCGATAGCCGACCCTCCTTGATTGATAATTAACCGTTAACCAACAAGAAGGCAACGGAGTCCCAGTTCACCTGTCCAGGACACTCGGATGTACTTTCCACGCTAAGTGACCGCAGGCAACTGCAGAGTTATACCAGTAGTGTAGCCATGATGTTTTGCGCATTGTGGCGGTCATGCTATTATGGAAGTCACTGCAGTTCTAGGCAAAACCAGCCCACTTGTACAATGCAAAAGATTTTTAAACTTACTTAAAGAGCAGCTATTACTTGGTTTTGATTCAGGACTCCTATAGAGCAGCCTGACATGATTCACCGCACAATAAACTATGTAGATTTTCGGGAAACTCTTCGCATCATCTGTGTTGGGACCACACAGTATGATTAAACTGACCTCTGAGAGACAAAGGAACATGTGGTCTTTCTGAACCACTTTTACATAGAAAAGCTACAGCCTGAACGCCAAACGTCTTACCCCTGTGACGGTCGCTACAGGTTGGCACGCTAACGTTTGTGCTAAAATGTTCCATTTTCTGGACAAAGTGAACTATTGGATCCAGTGTCTCAAATCTGCAGAAGAGAAATCGTTTCTCTACAAGAAATTGGACAACATTGGACACCACTTTTTCTTCAGTCGACTGCTTTTGGAGAACCAGGTTTTTCCTGTGCATCGCTGACGAGCGAACGGATCCGTTTGTTACTGTGGACAATCTATGGACAAAAGTGAACGAGAACACACAAGTAAAGAGGCTTAAAGTTTCTGGGCAGAGAAATAGGTGTGTTTATTAATGTTAATAACTGCTAATGCTGCAACTGGTTACGACATTGAATGTGATTTGATTTTGATTTGATTTGATATCTAATGTATTTAAATGGGAAGCATATGTCGTGATCACAGCACGTCTACGGTAGCGAGTACTATGAAATGCCGAAAATCCGTGTAAGGAGGTTGGTTGGGGTGGCCGGGGTCGCGTCCTGCGTGTTGTTTCCCCAGTAACCATCCCGTTATTGTCACGCGTCCCCTGCGGCCGTTTCCCAGCGTGTGAGGCGTCCTTTCTCCGTTGTTTTTTCCTTAACACAACCTCCGCCATCCCGTTATTGTCACGCGTCCCCCGCGGCCGTTTCCCGGCGGGTGTGGCGTCCTTTCTCCGTTGTTTTTTTCCTAAACCCAACTTCCGCCATCCCATTATTGTCGCACGTCACCCGCGGCCGTCTCCCGGCGTGTGAGGCGTCCTCCCCCGGGGCGTGGCGTTTGCTTTCCCCGTTAATCTCCCTATAGACCATTTTGTGCTGGCCAGCACGAAAAAAACTACTAAATCAAAAATAACGTGACCATTTCACGAACTGCCGTGAGACCGGGTTGGTATATAATGTTAGTGTCTCTTCTCTGTCCTTTTTCACACAAAGAGTCTTTGGATCAGAATAAAATCTGTTTTAGCCTGATGTTACTACTGAGTCCGTTCAGCTTTACAGATATCACTCGCAGCTAATGAAGAATTCCAGATACATAACACTTTTTGGAATGTGCATCTCACAACACAGTTTCACTCATTATGACCACTACTACTGTCAGAAACATTGTGCATAAATATGAACAATAACGTTGCTGTCAACTGGAACAGTAGCTGCTAACATTAGCTACCGAGAGTTACCTCGGAAGAATCCAGCAAACGATACCCTAGGGTGCCGTTACCTGAAACAGGTAATTTAACGTCACCGCTAATTTTACACACAGTTTAGCAACAAAACAAAACGCTGAGGGAACATTACTACATATTTAATGTTGGTTTTGAGCGGTATACATCCCCACTAACCTGGAAAGCGTTTTAAACACGAACGTTAATACAGCGTGTCGGAGGAATACACTGTCTCCTGCAGCGGGGAGTCACAGGGATGGCAGCATTCACTAACGTTAGCTTCTTCTCTCATCTGGGTCAGATAAACAGTAAATTCATCAAAGTCAGTGTGCGCTATTTTCCCATAAACTGTAGCTGTCATATTTCACAGGACCTGCATGAGTGCGGCTTTCATGTCGCGGCTTTCGTCACTGTTGGTCAGTCTGCCTGAGAAACTGCTGTACTCGCACTGTTGTTTGTTTGGTTGCCACGACTTCGCGAGTGATGACGTCCTGTCACTGTTCCAGTTGCTCAGCCTCAGAGGGGAGAGAGAGCGGCTGACCGTTAATCGTTAATTATATTGTCAAATGTTTAACTGATTTAACTGTTTAACTCATAGGGCCCTATTTTAACGATCTGAAACGCAAGTATGAAACGCAAAACGCAAGTAGCTTTGTGGGCGGATCTCGGCCGCTGTTGCTATTTTACCGGCGGGATAAATGAGTCTTGTGCCCGACGCAAATCTAAAATGGGTTGGTCTGAAGTAGCTAGGTGTGGTTTGGGCGTAACGTGCAATAAACCAATCAGAGCGTCATCTCACATTTCACCTTTTCATTTCACATCTCACACACCAGCGGGAGCTGCCGATGCGAGATGCGGCAAAGTAATAAATGCCCGTCTTGGCCGGGTGGCGATGTTGCTGCGGCCACTCGGGCGCATCTCCTCAAGTCTGGAGAGGATTGCTGCAGCCATGGAGCCTCCAAACGCACCACCTGCACCTGTTGTGCCCCTTCCTCTCCCCCACTCCATCTCCGTCCACCCGGCTCCATCAGGAGCGCGACGCGCATTACCTCCCGGACCAGATCCGCCGTAGTTCAACATCACGTCTCCTTAAGTCCTCTAATATTTCCTCATTTATGTCATCAACACATCCATGATTCATGGAAATGTTGTGTAAAACACAACAAGTCACAAAGAATGCTGCGACTTTTTGAGGACTGTACTGTAAAGTGCCTCCTGACCTATCCAAACACCTGAAGCGCAATTTCAGTAATATTTTCCTTTGTAATTATGTGTGGTTTGCAAAAATGGGAACTGCTGTGTCCATTTAGATGAGAGAAGTGTATGCGCGTTGTGCACACGCTACATTATGGCCAAGCATGCGCCCCTAAAATAGCATCTGAATAAGGCGTTACTGACTTTAGACTAGCGCCACTGACTTTAGACCAGGTTTTTCCTGGTCAGTGCCGGAATTGTTTTCTGAAACTGCAGAATAGCACAAAGTAACGTTTGCGCCGGAACACGCCTCCTCTTTTCGCTGAACCGCCCCCTGGAGCGCAAATACATTCCCTAATTTACCGACGTGCGTCTGTGGAGGGAAAAGTCCGCTGTGCGTCGGGTGCAAAATAGGAATGATACATGCGTCGGTGTACAAAGGCAATTGCGCTGAGTGCAAGATAGGGCCCATAGTTTTAAATGGTCAAAAATGATTTCTTCTTTGTCGGTTAACAGTTAAATGTTTAATCATTAACATTCCTATCCTGCACCTCAAACCATGATGACATAGTAACACTCTTTTCTCCACTTCTGGCTAAGCACTGAGAAAAAACTCACCGTCTTACACACACAGGTTGTGTTCACAGCATTTTGTACCAAGCTCCGTCAGTGTGGATGCTTGTTAGTGCTAATGCTCATTAGTGCTAATTGGCATGGATCTATTAATTAATGACTAGTAGAAGGGAAAAAAGGTGGTTGAGGAAGACGCTCTGTCAGATTGACAGTAAGAGGATGTTATGGCGTTGGGTTTGACGTGACTAGACACTGTTGCACTGACAGCAGTAAATCGAAATGTATTACGCTCAACTCAGAAAAAACACGAGCCACTCGGTCAGCCACTAGAGGAGAGTGCAGTATTCCCAATCGCAAGACATCGTTTGGCTAATCATCCTTTTCTTTTGTGGCCATAAGTCAGTGGAATAGTCTCCCAACACACCTTATTACATGTACAAATCGTCAAACCTTTTCATGCTTGACAAAAAGCTGGATATTATCAGAACAAACTTGTACACATGTATGACATGTGTGTGTGTGTGAGATGGGAGGGGTTAGGATTTTGATTGCATAGCTTTGTTGGGAAGGGGTGAGGGGACTGGTTTTAGGATGTGGGAACGATTGAGCCGATTAATTTATTATTATTATTTATTATTATTATTAACGATTAATTTTATTAATGCAACTTTGCACATTTGTATTATTGTATATTAGGTGTGAATGTGTTTTTAAAATGTATATTCTGTTGTTTTGTACTTCACTTGCATTGAATATTTGTTTTACCTACCAGCCCAGGGACTACAGTCAGAAAATAGCAATTGTGCTACAACCTGGTACAATGCATCTCTCCTTGTTCTTATGCAAGGTTAATGTTTAATTGTGCATTGTCCCTGTTTAAATAAAATTACATTACAGTACATTACAACCTGCAGTAGAGAACTTTCTTTGCTTATGACTTGCCCTATATCTGGGTTTTTTCTGACATGTTTTGCTTTCATTCAGTCTGATGTTACTTCTGAATCCAATTTTTCACAATGTCATACCTGCAAACTCTCCCGATTTACAGAGTCTCCCTACTTTTTAACCCTTTCTACTGCCCTGCGGTAATTTGTCCCTCAAATGGGTGTTTCACAGTTTCTGGGATATGTCCAGAGTGTAGAATATGTCCTGGTTCTACCTGGAAACCCCACCCTAACAACCCCCGCCTGCCATGCGTGTCACTCGTCACGTTCAAGCTCATGTTCGAATCAGAGTCAATTGAAATGAGAATGGATGAATCACCTCCTAAAAAAAAGAAGTATGCATCAACATTTCTGTCCTCTTGGTGCAAAACCTACCTATTTCTAGCCACTATCCACGTCAGCAAACAACATGCATTTTGCAACGTATACTGGGCAGACTTTAGCATAGAACACGGTGGGTAAAATGACGTTAGCAAACATGCTAATTATAGCAAACATAAACAGGCTGTGGAGGCACAGAGGGGAACTGCTAACATCGGCTCGTTCCTCTTAAGAGGTGTGTCGGAGGCTGATGAAATCACAAAGGCAGAGGTAAAAATAGCCATGCTAGTCAAGAAGAACAAATAATTTTTCATCTTGTGATGAGTTCAGCAAAAGTGTTGCAGACATGTTTCTTGACTCTGCAATTGCTCGAAAATACGCATCAGGGAGAACCAAGACTGCACAACTTGTTAAAAGTCAGTGATTTTTCTTTTGATTTCATCATATATTGTATACATTTGTAGTGTACGGTTATATGGGGGCGGGAACGTTGCGAGTACGCTGTTCCAACCGATGCCCCAGAAGATCTCCCTCTTATTCACAGCCCAATGTTGGCAGGTATGCCAACCCGTTTTCACTCCCAACTCACAAAATCAACCTTCAGCATGTGAATGGAACAAGCCGGGCATAGCAGCAGCTCGACCGCGGCGCTGTTAAATGACATAAAAGCAACACTCGAAAACTTTTCCCGCTTCGGTCCACCTACAGGTTGTCTCATTCAAACAACAGCTCGCGCTACCCGATCTGGCAAACTTGCATAATGTGATTTTGGACAATTCCGCTTCCAACCTATATGGGGACCGAAGTGGGAAAAGTTCTCTAGTGTTGCTTTAAGAATGACAATGGTAGCGAGTAGTATGAAAGACCGAAATGCCGCGTAGGGAGGGTGGTTGGGGTGGTGGATGGGTCAAACAACACAGGACTTTCACCCAGGAGACCGGGGGTTCGTGTCCCGTTCTTTTCCAGCGTGTCACTGAAACGTACATTCTATAACCCCACCCACGATGTTTTCCTAAACACCGTTCTTGTGCCGCATGTCAGTTGAACACACGTCCCGACCCAGAGCGGCAAAAGTGACGCCAAGAGTCCAGGCGCTAAAGGAGACTTTTAGCGTCAATACCAACCGCCAAAGGCACACGACCAAGCGTCCGTATTGTACACGATGGCAGTGAGAATGTGTTTGGTATGCAGTGCATTCTTCATCAGCAGCCTGTTTGTAATTAAAGGGTAGAAACCGGTGCAGGATGACAGCAAAGCCAACAATTGCATTTTAGCATCTTTGTGGTTGTGTGCACACCAGATTCACATGTACGTGTGTGTGTGTGTGTGTGTTGTTGACTGCACTGTGTGTGTGTCTGTGTTTAATGTGTGTGACAGCAGGTCTGAGGTCGTAAAGCACCGATAAACCCAAACCTGAAATCATCAAGAAGGCGTCATGCTGGGACTGAGAAATGTGGGGACACTAAAGCAGAAGGACAGTTTGAACATCCTCCACACTGGGACCACATCAGCTCGGTTATTACACAGCCCAAGTGTCCCTATCTGTAACACCTTTGTGTGTATCCCAAACGAGTGCCCATGGTTTTGGAACTAATAAATATTGATGGATATTTGTATGCATTATATGGCAAACACGTGTTAATAGTTACTTTTAGTGCCGTTGGATTATTGTACTTTTTGGCTTGGTCCTTTAAATAAAGTTACAATCCTTAAGATTTTAATACAGTTTTTTCATTGATTTCTATTAAATTAAACCCGATTTAAAAAATAAAATCATACTATTTATGGTTCTGCAATAGCCATACAAAGTATTAACATTCAGTTATTACCTCTCTAAAGTAGTCTCCATTGTTGGTGGCGGAGTCCGCCATGCCTTTGCTGGATTCACATTACATTCACACACATGGGTGATATACAGGAAACAATGCAACAACAATTTAAAACAAATTAAACAATTGAATCTGATATCAGCCTCACAGTTTACTGTTCACTCTCTTTACACTCTATCAGAGCTGTTTTCTGTCACTGCTAACGCACTGCTTTTGTTTCACATTAAAAGTGTTGAACTAGCGAATTACAATGTATTTGTCACAGCAGTTAGCGCAAACCACAAATGTTCATCAAAAATATGTCTACGAGACAAAACGGGCTGTTGTGTCGAAAACTACCCTCGCAGATCGCGGTTGATCAGCGGCGTGATAAAAAAAAGGCACATTATTGACGACTTCTTTATTAAAACATCGGGAGTTTGTTTGGCTGTACTGTAAGAAGCTAGACTTGTCGCTCTCCTGTTGTATTTCTGATAACATAGCTGCTCTAATCTTCAGGATTACAACGTTCTTCGCCAGTTGCTCTCTTGGCATTTAGTGCTACGCAGGTAGTTAATAGTGGTTTATCCAACCTGATCTCACAGAATTCTGTGAAATGAACACGGATCGCCGAAAATTCCGTAATGGGCCCACGGAAGAATTCCGTTAAATTAAAGGTGCTCTAAGTGATGTGACGCGTTTTTTAGGCTACAACATTTTTTGTCACATACAGCAAACATCTCCTCACTATCCGCGAGCTGCCTGTCCCCTGAACACACTGTAAGAAAACGAGGTCTCTGTAGACAGCCCAGGGTCCGCAAACGGCAACAAAAACAAACTGTGCCAACCTGCCCCACGAACCATAACAAACAGTGTTCCAGCCAATAAGGAGCTGGTTGAGTCATGAATATGCATTGTGGAAGTAGCCTACGTGCTAACGCTGCTGCAGTGATGGCTCAACCAGCTCCTACTGACTACTGTAGTCGCTCTTAATGCTATAGCATCTTCTCATTGACTTTACATTGGCATTGTTTTCCGTGGTGGCCATATGGAATTTTCACACATATCCGTGCCACCAACACGTAATGAACTGTTAACAGTTTGTGATCATTTCACGGAATTCTGTGAGACCGAGCTGTGTTTATCAGAGCAAGTTTGTTAAAAACAGCTGAACAAGGTAGATGAGAAGGCTGACACTCAACCAACTGTTAATGTGCCAGAAACCAAAACAATGCGCACAAAGAAGCTAAAAGGCACTGCACTGCATTCTCGAGGCACCACATACACATTACACGTTGTCATTTGATTTATTGTTAATGCTTAAATATATAATACAGGCCTAAAGTTAGTATAATAACAGTGCATTAATTATCAATTTGAACATAACATAAACATCCATGTTTCAGTACTAAATCTCAACTGTAGCCTTATCAAAGACAGACAGGAAGGAAGAAAGGTGTGTGTGTGTGTGTGTGTGTGTGTGTGTGTGTGTGTGTGTGTGTGTGTGTGTGTTTCGTCAGTGGAGTCACACATGCATATACATACACACACAGTCACACCTGCTATAGTGAAACCCTGGCAGAGTTTTGTTGTGCCTGTTCGTCTGCTTGCCAATTTGAAGCGTCCCTCGTCCGTCTCCACTAATAGACTTTGTTACGAAGCCAGAGGTTCAACATGTCTTAAATCACTCCGCCAGTCCAACTCTGACAGTGTCTTCTGTGATGTTTAATTAGGAATAATGGTTTCTAATACTCCACCAATTAGGGCCTGTCTCTCGTTCAGTCAGGGGAGTTGTGTTAAGCGAAAAAGAGGCAAGAAAAAAAAGGGAGAAAACTAGAATAAAATGACTGTATTGGTAATGCCAGGTTGGTGCACCTTGGGGTTTTTATTTCAGTTAAAAGCTGGCGCCGCTGATGGATTTCTGACTAATGATTCATTTAAGCTCTTCTCGAAGGAAATCACTAATTAAAACAAGGCTGAAAGTCCAAAACGTTCAAACCAGCAAAATATGTTTAAAAGGAGGGAATTTAAAAAGGGGGCAGCTGGTAGGTACCTGTATGTGTGCGGGGAGGTGTTGCTTAAGGCAGCGATTTACAAAGGCTGGTTGGTGAACTACATTATGTTAAATCATTCTGCAGCCAGAAAAGCTGCAGTGTTATGGTGCCAAAGCCTGAGCGAGTCTCTAATGTAACGTCTGCTGAATCCAACATGGAGGCTTCTTAGCCAGGTCACGCTTCTGACTAAAGAAGGGAATCAAGAATTGGTTTGTCCAAAATGTCCAAATGCGCTCAGAAACGTTTAGTGCTCAGTGTCTCTTAAACCAGGCTCAGATTACAAACATTTTAAATTCTGATTGACTTTTCAGGTCGCATCAAACACTAAAACGAAAATTTCACGGATAATTGGCTTTCAAATTTGAAGCAAGTGAGAGCATTTTTGGAAATCAAGGACATTTTTTGGGAGTGATCATTTAGTTTGGAAAGTTAAGACATTTTAGAAAGAGAAAATGTTTGGTTAATTGAGGACATTTGGGAAAGAGGACATTTTGGCAGAGGGACAACACTTTGGGAAATTGAGGACATTTTGGAAAGAGGACATTTATGGAAAATGTGAGAAAGTTAGGACAAGTAAGCAAACAAGGTATTAATATTGACTGCTACAGCACACAAAGTACCCACATTTTCTCTTATTTTTAGCAATGTCCAGTTCCCTTCTGAACTGCACAGGGCTCAACACTAACTTTTTAAAGTGGTTGCCGGCTTGGCAACCAGGCATCAGCTTTTGGTTGCCGATATTGTCAATACGGTTGCCATGTTTTAAACTGCCTATATTTCAATCAGGAGAGACTTCCTTGCAAATATGAACATATTTATTGTACAGACAAACATGAAAATGTAACAAGTCTCTGGAGATTGGACTCCATTGAAACCAAATGTCATAAAGGGTTAGCGAAACCCAAACATATCCCCTGATGGAGTCCAGACACTGGTGGTGGTGATGAAGGTGCACAGGAACCATCGACAGCCAAGCGCTGACGATACCCGAGGCCGTGGGCGAGACCACCGGTGGTAGAAGGGGAGGAGGTGGGACGCACTCTATTTCCTGAAACGACAACTGACAACCGCAGGGGAGAGAGCAGATTTAAAACAGGACGTCATGCTGTGATAGGCTTGTGACAAATGGCCGAATCTGATTGGTTTAACTAACAACGACACAGCTGAATCTGATTTACTACTGACAAGTGACATGCCATGACACAGCTGATCATTAGGAGTGATGAAAAAAGGAATATGAGGTCTTCCTGTAAGAACTTACGCTGAGCTCCATTTGGAGCAATTCATTTTTTATGTTACTATACCACACATTTCAATAATGAAACAATGAGATGATGGCTTGAAATATAGTTTCCCATCCCTCTCAAATAGGGGTGCAACAGATCACAAAACTCACGGATCAATTTTCGGAACAGCACAAAAAAGGGGGGACATTTAAATGATTATTAAAAATGTAATAACAATAACTTTTAACAATTATTACTTCTTTCACCAGTAAATTGCTGTTAAAAGACAAAAGCAGATGAGAAAAGGGTATTTTACAGTAACTTTGAATGCACCACGAGGTTGACCAGTTTTAAGTAAACGCAACATTTTGTCCGGTCTGTGTTGTTTCCCCGACAATGATGTATGTGTACATTTGCATATAGAGCGGGGAAGGGTCAGTGTAACGCTTATCAGTTCAATTTTCTAAGCACAAACGGTATTTTGGAAAAACAGTAAAATGGGTTCCAATATCCAATTTTTCATTTTTTTTCCGCCTTGACAAATTACAAAATTGGATCTTTAAACTGTTTTTCCAATTTTCCATTTCCAATTTTCCAATTTTCCAATTATTCAATACTGCAATGGTAGTCTCTCCCTCGTTCCGCCTAGTTACACCCCGCCCCCCCCACTCGAAACCATCAGTTGCAAGCACCTCTGACCCCAAAGTCTATCAGTTTTTTTTGGTCCATATGCAGTTAATGACCTGCATATTCCGCAAAGTAGAGGAGGAGTATACCATTATAGTATTGAATAATTGGAGCTCAGACGCAATTTTGTAATTTTCTCAATTTCCGATCCTCAAAACAGGTTAAAGATCCAATTTTTTTATTTGCCAAGGTGGTAAAAATTAATTTTCTGTTTTTCCAAATGTCCATTTGTGCTTACAAAATTCAACTGATAAGTGTTACACTGACCGGGGAAGGCATTCTACTGCCATGTGAAAACCCGCGTACAGAGCTGTCCACTTGTGATCGGATCACTCAGGACAGATGTTAAAACCAGGTCCAAGCAGGCCCTAACCGTCCCATCGTCCTGTGGAGGCTGCAGACAATCATGTTCTACCTCTGTCACACATGGGGTCTCCAGCTGCTTCTTTTCACCTACTTATGAGGGGCAACACCTGGAGGGCGTACTCTAACACCTGGGAGTTTCACACTAATCTGCTTAGATTCATCCCCCAACAGTGCAGCCTTGAGAGTGACCAGTAGGAGTCTGGCTTTCCATCTGTGCATAAGATGCACCCAATCAAGATTAAAGAAAAAGAAAATTCTGCACGATACCTGCTACAAGGAAGTGAGGAAATACAGTTTCTTCTGTTTCTGTAATTTCGGTGTAAGATATGATTGATTGCAAATAGTGGGTAAATGTTCAATAGGAAGCTAAAGCAACAATGTTATGTGTTTTGGGGTCAACTCAAAAGGACAACTCAAACTAGTTTTAGGTGGCACCTAAATCGTAGTTGCAGCTGCTGCCGTGGTCCTGCTTGACGCCCTGCTACGCCCTGCACTGCTACTACTAGTCTGACTTTCTAGTCATAGTGCATTGGTACTATAATTGCCACTGTTCATCAAACCAACTGCTTTGATTATTATGAATCATATTTCTCCATATCTGTATATCTGTGTCTCTGAGTGTGGTCTAGACCTACTCTATCTGTAATGTGTCCTGAGATAACTCCTGTTGTGTTTTGACACTATTAAGTACTTTTTTTTAATTGAACTGAACTAGCTCTGTTCTGAGTTAATTTCACATATTTGCAGTTATACTAGTTCTTTTGTATGATTTTAAGTTTTGACCATTTTATTCCTTGTATCCACAGCATCATCACATGCACAAAACATGACAAAAATATACAAGAAAGAAGAAGTAGGCTAACAGGAAAATGTATACGAACAAAAGCGTAAAGAAAAACAGAAAAGAGGAAAACTGTTGGAATTGTATTAAATGTCTTTACTCGTTCTTGACTGCTGTTTAAGTGTATTATTAATATCATATAGCCTATTAATAATACATTTATGCATCAGATAGGAAAAAGCTTAAGATACTCTAAGTAAAAAAAAAAATTTTTAATTTATTTTTTATTCTTTTAAACAGGGTTTGTTGATAAAAGCAGCAGAGCTGTTTCACAATAAAACGCTCTGATTTCAGTTTCACTTATTGGGTCACTGAAGGCTTTGTCCCATAAATAGGACCGAACACACACACACACACACACACAATGTCCACTGCTGTCTAAAGCAACAACAGAGGAACAAAAAAAGGAAAAGAAATAAAGAACGGATTTATCAACCCACTGAGGGAGAGAAAGAGGATGTTGTGTTTTAGGATGTCCGTTCAGTAAAAGTAGGTCACACACACACACACACACACACACACACACACACAACAGTGTCTGACCTGGACAAAACAAATACAGCTACACACACACATGCACATACACACACCCACACACACACACACACACACACACAGACACACACATTCTGTTTATACTTGCGAAACAGTTGTGTTCATTTCTTTTGATTTGCCTATTTTTCTTGATTATTAAAATTTCTTTTGCACTTCAAGCTCCAAAAGTATGTGTGTGTGTGTGTGTGTGTGTGTGTGTGTGTGTGTGTGTGTGTGTGTGTGTGTGTTGTGTGTGTGTGTGTGTGTGTGTGTAGGCTATATCTGTTTGTTTCTGTGCTCTTGCATTTCTATTTTAGTTTGGACCAGTTTGAAGTTTGCACCTTGTGAGTGAGGATATTTTGTCTTTTGGAGACTAAGGACGTTTTTAGAAAGTGAAGACATCTTTGGAAAGTGGGGACATTTTTGGGGCTTGGTAACATTTTGGAAAAGTAAGGACATTTAGTAAAGAGGACATGTTTGGAAAGTGAGGGCATTTATGGGAAGGGATGACATTTTTGGGGAGTGACATGTTGGGACATTGAGCACACTGAAAAGTGTGGGCATTTGTGGAAAGTAGGGACATTTTTGAACATTGAATGTTCATGTTGGAGGACTCTTCAGTACACAAGCTCTTGTATTTGTTAAGCTTCAGGTTTACACATTATGTGTGAGGACATTATTGTTTTTTGTAGTTTGGGGATATGTTTAGACAATAAAGGATATTCTTTAAAATAGAGGACATTATGTCCAGTCCTCACCTCTTCAAAGGGCTGTTTGAGGTTTAAGACCTTTAGGTTTAAGTTTAAATTTGCACTTTATAACACCTTAGTTTAGTTTTCTTTTCATAGTTTAGTCCCATTTCTATCAGTAACAAAGGGGCACTCCACAGATTTTACACATCGAAAATTGGTTCATTTTCAAGAGTACAGTATTGGAAAACAGGTGCATCATGTCTTCTGTGGCTCTAGAGGAGCTTTTTCCAGTCGGTGACGATCCCCGATGATGTCATCGTGATGTCATAAGGGTCACTACAGCTTGGCTTTCAGACCAGTTGTAACAAAAGGCTTGTGTTTCAAATTAGAGGTGTGGAGTTTGAAAAGTGGGTCTTAAAATGAGTCTACCAAGTTGCATTATGGATGAATGTCGTCTTTTTGGATCTTGACGAATAACTAACTAAAAAGTCAGGATATCTCGGCCTCTGCTGCTTCGATTTTGAACTTTCTTTTTTTGAAATCTGTCTCTCATAAGCTCCCCATGGAAGTAAATTACTAAACTGCTTTTGTTATAAACCAGAAGGGTTAAGGAGTTACAGAATGTTTATTGTCAAAGAGGACCTTCACAAATGCAGTAAGCATGTGTGTGCAAGTCTTTATTTGCATTTCAGTTAACATCATGTCAGAGGGGTCAAAAAGGGTAAAATGAGGAAAAAATGACAACAAAAAATCCGAAAACAAATGCACCTCTAAAAAAACGGCACAGCGACAGAAAGTAGCTGTCGTTTTTCCAGGGCGGGCTTGATTCATGTTTTTTTGGTGTTTTTTTGGTGTTTTCTTTACCAACGCCTAATAAAAGGTTGACAAACCATCTGTTTCTCTTTTCCCCCTGATGCCTTGCCCAAAGGTCCCCCCGGTCCTGGGACTGGCACCACGCCCAAACACATCCATTTATCCATGCATCCCTTTCTCCCCCTCCTCCTCCCCTATACCCACTCCCTTTCTTTTCTCACTTCCTCCTCCCTTCCTCGCCTGATCTCCCTGTCGCTTCTCTGCCCTCCCGTCTGTCTTCTTCCTCCTTCCTCATACCTTCTCTACATTTTCCTTCTTTGAGCTCCTTCTCTTCTTCCTTTGTTCCTTCCTCTCTCTTCTTCATCCTCGCTTGCTCTCCTCATCCCCCACTTTCTGTCTTTCCTTCGTTTTTTCACACCATTTTCGCTCTCTTTCCCCGTCTGTCTCCCTTCCCACTACTCCCTTTCTCCTTCCTCTTCCCTTTTTTTAGCTTCCTTTTTTAATCTGTCCTCTGTTTTTTCCCTCATACTTGCCTCTCTTCCTCTACTCATGTCCTTCTTTCCCCTCTTCTGTCCTCCCTTCTATTCACCTTCCTCACCCCCTTACATTGTTTCCTCCTCTTTCTTTTCTCTTCATTCTCATCCCCCTATCGTCTGTCTTTTTCCCACTTCTGCTTCTCCTCCTCCTTTTCCCTCCATTGTTATTCTTAGTGAACTCTCTCTCTCTCTCTCTCTCTCTCTCTCTCTCTCTCTCTCTCTCTCTCTTCTGTCTTTCCTTTATATCTCCCTCCTCACCAGCATGTCTATGCTTTTTCTTCCTTCTCTATCTGTCTCCTTCTCCCTTCCTCCATCATTTCATCCCTATTTTCTCTTTTTCCTCGTTTCTCTCCCTCCCTTTTCTCTCCTTTGAATTCCTCATTCTTTTTTTAAATGTTTCTTTTTCCCTCCCTATCCCCCTTTCCCTCTTTCTCCTTACCTAGAAACCTCATCCTTCATTCCTATCCCTCTCTCTCTCCTCCACTTTCTCCCTTCTCTTCTCCGTCTTCCTTTCCTACCCATTTAAACCTCTCTCGCCCGTTATGCATATTCATAAACCTGCAAACATTCCCATCCAATAGCGTTTAATCCCACCCTGTATTAGTGTGTGTATGTATGTGTGTGTGTGTGTGTTTATGTTTGTATGTATGTGTGTGTGTGTGTGTGTGTGTGTATGCTTGTGTGTGAATGGTTAAGGGAAGAAAACACACACACACACACACACTCCTCCTCCCAAACATCTAGCAGCTGGCCAACAGATGGGGCCCGCAGCCAAAAAAGCAGCAGCGGCAGCGCCACAAAAATAAAAAATTACAAGATGCCAGTGGAATTTATTTTAGGGCAGGAGGGGGTGGAGGGGCTGCACCTCCTCTTTCTCCTCATTTTCGCCTCACTTCCATCACTGCCTTTCTCCCTCATTGCCCAAAATGTACATGATTGTCAGCGCTCCATCCTCAGCCTCTCATCTGTGCATCCCACACCACCGGGTGCTTAAGTCCAAACCGATATGAATTCCTTTATAGATGGGCTGCCTGTCTGTACAACAAATTATCAGTTACACTCAGTACATCCTAAGAATTAACCAGAAAAGAGGACAAATCTCAGACACACAAACGAAAATGGCTGACATTAAATTAAAAGACTGTATAGAAATTGGTTGGGGGTGGTGGATGGGTCAAATGAACACAGGACTGTTTCTTTAAAATTAACTGAAATTACCAGTTTTACAAATTTAGTCCACGACGTAATGACGTCCTCATTTTAGTCGTTTTACATGACTCATTTTAAGCCCATCCCTGATGTGTTACTTATGGAGGATATTTTTATTCAAAATTAAAATTAACGGTCCAAAGAGAAAATGAAAAGGAATCAAATTAAAAAGGTTAATTTAATATGCTATGCTAAGGAATAATCATGCCATTATTAAACTTACAAAAGGAGGAAATTGAAAAAGCAAAGTCAAAATGTAAAAAAATTTTTTTAGCATTTGCACTTTACTGTTTGACATTTGAAATTTAACTTTTCAGTTTTCCATTTGACATTTCATCATTTCCAGTTGGCATTTCAAAAGGTGTATGTAAATGAGGAGGAGGCGTGGTCCAAAGGCTGGAGGGAGGGGTCTGAAATGGCTGGGGTGCAGAGGCCCCTTATGGACAGCAGGGGGAGCTGACTGTCGAAGAGCACACTGCAATGAAAACAGAGCACTTTGAGTGAGCAGGGTTGTAGGGAGGACTATTATTTATAAGACAATGGCTTAATCTCAATGACAGTGTTCTTACATTTCTGTCCATTTTCTGACTTTTAATTTGAATTATGAATAAAAATATCCTCCATAGTTACTAACCCTAAGTATTTTTTTCCCTAAACTTAAAACTTTTTGATATTAATGAATTTTACATTCAAGCCATTGCCAAATGAGTTGCTACAAAGCTAATTAAGACTATCAGCTCCACACAACTCTCTCTGGATTTCTCAGTATGGCTATGTTCAGAACATTGTGTCGTCCGGTGACTTTCCCGCACAGAAAGTCAAGTGAAGATAATGACCTCTTCTGAAGAGTCCATCATGTTTTTTTAATCCTCCGTGTCCTCCTTGGCTACCACTTGGGGGAGGCGCGCGGTAGGCTTGTATCATGTGGATGCACCGACAGCGTTGTTGTCATGGCGGCAGAAACTACGCACTATAGTCTTGTTCAGAATGTTCACATGATTCCAATTCCCACCGCGGTCACATGTTACAGTCACATGTTTGAAAATGGCCACCATGCAGCAGGAAATACAGCGCTCATACTGTATATTATAATAATAATAATAATAATAATAATAATATTAATAATAATAATGTGCTTCACATGATAAACATTTGTAAAAATACAGTAAGATCCAACAGAAAATAAGCAAGGAAAAAATAATTTAAAAGATTAAAACCTAAAACCCAAAGTTACAAATATAAGTCAAAAGTGAATTTAAACAAGTTCTTCAACTGCTTTTTAAAAGCTTCAACAGAGACTGCAGAATGCAAGACAATAGAAAGGGCTTTCCACAGGTTTGGAGCCACCGCTTCAAAGGAACGGTAACCTTTAGTTTTTAACCCTTGTGTGGTCCTTCGGGTCCCGGTGACCCGAAGGACCACACAAGGGTTAAGCGAGTGCGTGGGACCACCAGTAATCCCTGGTTAGAAGACCTGAGGGACTTGTTAGTAGTGTACAGATGGAGCAGGTCCGAGATATAAACAGGTGCCTGACCAAGAACAAGAACTTTAAATTGGATCCTGAACTTGATTGGAAGCCAATGTAATGAGTATAAAATTTGAGTGATGTGCGACATCCTGCTGGACCTGGTCAACAGCCTTGCAGCAGAGTTCTGGACCAGTTGTAGACGGTACTGGGACGACTTGCTGAGACAGGTGGAAATGGAGTTGCAGTAATCAAGCCAGGATGATATAAAACCATGAATGATCATCTCAAACTCAGAATGCGAAACAACAGCTCTAAGTTTGGCAATGTTTCTTAATTGAAAGAAATATGTGCGGGTCAGTGATTTGATATGTTGATCAAAATACATGTTATGATCAAATATAATGCAATATTTCTCAGTTTGGACTGTATCACTGAAGAAAGCTGAATAATCTTGGAAGCTGTAGTGTCCGGAGCAACAATAACGACTTTGGTCTTATCTTCATTAAGCTGTAGGAAGTTGTTTGCCAGCCAATCCTTGACAGAAGTCAAACATTTAAGCAATTCCAACATTTTGTCAGTCTCTTCTGGGTTAAAAGAGACATACATGTCATCTGCATAGAAGTGATAACGGATATCTCAAAATTGGCAAATTATATGTCCCAGGGTAAGCATTTACAATGCAAATAAAATTGGATCTAACACAGAATCCTGAGGCACCCCACAGGAAAGGGCAGCAGTTTCTGAACAATAGGGACCAAGTGATGCAGAAAAACTTCTGAAAGATAGGAGGTGAATCAATTCAGGGCGCTCCCTGAGATACCAACCCAGTGCTTAAGTCTTTCAAGCAAGATGTTGTGATCCACTGTGTCAAAAGCTATGCAAAGGTCCAGCAGCACCAAAACCGAGCATTCACCCATGTCAGAGGACATTAATAAATTGTTGGACACTCTAAGAAGAGCGGTTTCTGTTGAGTGTTTCTGACGGAAGCCAGATTGTTTGTCTAAAATGTTGTGTGTATTCAAGACAGCAGTGAGCTGTTTAGCAACAACTTTTTTCTAAAATTTTGGAAATAAAAGGCATCTTGCAAATGGGCCTATAATTTGCGGGATTTGACGTATCCAGGTTGGTTTTCTTTAGTAGTGACTGAACAACTATCTGTTTACAATACGAAGGGACACAACCAGATTGCAGAGAGCTGTTGAGTATAGAGAGAACCCAAGTACTCACAGACCCAAGAACATTTTTAAACAAGAAAGTTGGTATAATATCTACTGGGCTCAAGGAAGATTTAATGCTGCTAACCAGCAGTCATATATGTCATTTTGGGAGTCATTTACAATTGAACTATTCCGTCGTTTAGTTTTGAGAATGTGTTGTACTGACAGGTGTTTTTGTTATTTTGTCCACCAATTTATATCAATGAGGGCAGGTTAAGTAACAGAAGCAGCTCTCTAATGCAATAGACTTTAACAGCACCACAAACTACATACAAATGATCACACAAGAAGTGAACATTAGAACCGCTATGAAAGGACGATTCACATTTTTCAGCCTCTCGCTCTTTTCTCCACTCCATTGCTCTTTGCTAAGTCTTGTTATGTAGACTACTTTAGAACTCAGTTTGTATTCAATCGCTTCATTCTGTTTGTTTGCTTTTGTAAAATTGACTTTTAATTGAAAAATGTGCCTTTATTCAAGTATTCATTTAATTTCCTTTCACATCATTTTAACAACTTGTCTCCATCCTCAGCTGCTCCCAATCTTGATTTCTGACTCTCTTTTTTCATCCTCTCCTTTCTGAATATTATTAGTGCTATATATATTATAAGTTCTGAAAATGAAATGTTTCCTCGATCAATCTGTCCCATTGATGAAATGTTTCCTTTTTTTTTCTTGTCCTCCATCATCATTTCTGACCCTCTTCAGGTCAGTTTGTTCAGCTGCTTTTAATCAGAATGTGTGTGTGTGTGTGTGTGTGTGTGTGTGTGTGTGTGTTGTTTATTAGAACCAATATGAGTTTTGAGGAAACTTACTCGGCCCTTCCGTCCATTTTCTCCATTTAGTCCCATACCTGTACATACACACACACGCACGCACGCACACACGCGCACACACGCACACACACACACACACACACACACACACACATACATACACACACATTGAGAGTAAGAGAAGGAGAGAGGAAGGGCAGTAAAAATGAGGTGGAAATTGGAGGAGTGGATTAAAAAAAAACGAGTGAAGGGAGGACTGAGATGATGTTTTCAGTCTGCTGAGACTGCAAGTGGATTTTTGTTGGCCAGGTGACCCCTAACTCTCTCTCTCTCTCTCTCTCTCTCTCTCTCTCTCTCTCTTTCATTGTGTGTCTTTCTCACTCTGCCTCTCAACCTCACTGTGTCACTTCCTCTCCTCGTCTTCTATTGCCAACATGAATGGAAAAGGGCTGAGGGGGTACCAAAGGGGAAAAAAGGAGGACAGAGGAAGTGAATGAGGAAAAGAGGATGAAACAAGGGAAGAGATGAGGAAAGAGAAAAAAGGAGGAAGGGGAAAAGGAAAAAGCATAAAAGAGGAAAGAGGGAAGCTGTAAAACGAAAGAAAAAACAGGAGAGGAGACTAGAAGGAGACTCATCCCCAGGGGGCACTGTTTGTCCTTGTAGCAAAACCACACACACACACACACACACACACACACACACACACACACACACACACACACACACACACACACACACACACACACACACACACACACACACACACACACACACACACACCACACTCATACACACACCTAAACACACACACACACACACACCTAAACACACACGCACACACACACACACACACACCAAACACACACACACACACACACACACACACACACATACACACAGAGAAAGAGAGAGAGAGAGAGAGAGAGAGAGAGAGAGAGAGAGAGACGAGAAAAAAACAAGTGAAAAATACATTTGGTCAAAAATAAACCAACTTCCTGTTGTCAAGTTGTTTACACACAAAGTTAATTATAAAATGTCCTTTATTGCCTTATTGTAAAAAATACTGTTAAAAGTATTACCTGCAAAATGTAATTGAAATATCAAAAATACTCATCATGACAGTATATATTTTTATTAAACCCATATTAATGATGCAGTAATAAGTAAGTGTAAGTGGTATTTTAGTGTTGTGATTGGTTGAAATGGAGCTTATATACTGGTCGTTTCATATATAAGGATCCACCATATTTTCTGTTTAAGTTGTTAATGAGTTGATCTGTATGTTTAATCTTAATACAAAAAGTACAATATACCTCCCTGAAATGTAGTGAAGTAGAAGTATAAAGTAACCCAAAATTGTAATTGTACTGTACAATAGTACAGTAGTTGAGTAAATATACCAAGTTATGTTTCACCACCGCAGACACAAGAGCAGATATCCAGTAAACAGTGAGAAAATAAATACAAGAGCACATTAGTATAGTGCGGCTTTTTGATGCTAATTTGTCTAAGTACTTCAGCCAAATGTTTCAGCATGCTAACTTGTTCACAATCATGATAATAAAGAAGTTTTTTTATATAGTTTAAAAAAAATGGAAAGGGAGGTTATAATAGTTTTGAATTAGTTATTATTTTATTTTGACTTTTTCGATTTCATTTTCTTTTTGGTTTTAGTTAGTTTTCAGAGTGTGTCTGGTAGTGCGTTAGTTCAGTTTGTTACCCGTTTATTGGTCGATCTGTTCAGCATTCATCCGATTGCAACGAAATTCCGTAGAAATGTTTTCCCCAGATGATGAACTCTTTAGATTTGTTGGGCCCCATGAACTTTCCTCGAGCGCCACCCTCAGGACAAAATTAAAATTTTTAGCATTCGCACCGCACATTGCAACTACTACATGCACAGACAGTCCTCCTTAACACCAACTCTCACCTACAACTAACCACACGTCACACACTGTAATTTACGCACTTTCAAATGCAACACACTGCTGTAAAACTTAAACACCAACAAATACGCTGGTGCTACAACACGCTGATTGCAATTTTAGCTGAAATAAGTATTCACTAGAGTAACATATAGGCTACGGTATTATACAGGAAACCAGAAAGCCTTTTTGTAACAACACAAATAAAGAAACAATTATACACTGACCTGAGAGAAACATAAAACAAATACCAACATGTCCAGGTAAGATGTCTGGGTTATATACACAGCTATAAAAAAAAAACTGTGTTCTTTCAAATAATGATGACATAGAACACCACACATGTATAGAATATGCAGACATCCAGTGTGATAGAAAACTGCTGGAACCAGGATTAGTCACACTATTCTTTGGTACTGTGTATTACCTTTAGTTTTTCCCAGTAATTCCATAAATTACTAGAACAAAATACTATATTAAATAACTGCTGATTTTCATTCCTTCTTGTTTACCTTATGTAAAATTGGTATGTTATACAATCTATATTTTTCCTTAAATAAACTATTGAGTAGTGTCAAGTCACTCAAATTGTTCAAACTGTACAGATGAAAAGTTTGTAACTGTATTGGTTTTGATGCTAGTTTTTACCCTCAGTGTGTTCTGAGAGACAGTGTGTGTTATCTCAGTGAGGCCTGTGCACAGTGTTTGGCTGCTCTGAGCCTGTTTTGAGACGTGTGTGAAGAGTTGTGTTGCTTTGATTGAGTTTTGCAGGTGATGTGAACTGTTTAGCTCAGGTGACTGTTGGTAGTGCAGACTGTAGTTTGAGTTTTGCACATGTGACTCCAGTTGTGCCAACTGTCATTTAGCAATCGGAAAAAACTGTAAGAATAACTGAATCATCAGCATATTCTTTGTTCTGCTTAACACTTTCATATTGTCGTGGCTTTAACTAACACTGCAGCCTCTGGAGGACGTTAGCAGCTCTTTAGAGTGTTAGTCTGAAGCAGAGTGGGAATTGTTTATACAATTTCAGTTTTTTTACTGCGGAAAATACACATCCAAGCAGGACTGCAGTCCTACATTCTGTTACAAGTCCAACGGGATCAGGTGTGTTTATTTTGTAGACCTTTTCATCTCTTCCCCCTGCTGCCCACCTGCGCTGCACCTGACGTCAACAAACACACATACAAAAAATGAACATGCAAACACACACACACACTAACAAACGCACAAAACACCCCTGAACTACACTGTACTTCCCCATCATCATCTCTGTCTCCCATTTGAATTCCTTTCAAAGCATTTATTCTTTCAAAGAGACATGGCAAAAATATGGCAACTAGAACCCAACTTGTGGCCCACACACACATTTTTGTCCCCATCTGGTCACCATTCAGCAGGATGCGTACTCTCTCTGTAGCTGTGTGTTGAAGCGAACACTCTCACAACCCTCACTCAGCTCGGTTCGGCAAAAGTTCACTTATTGATCTTTGACATTCGTTGCCTCTTCTGGTGGCTAGCAGGAACTGTATCAAGATTTAAAAACGGGGCCGCCTGGGTAGCTCACCTGGTAGAGCAGGCGCCCATATATAGAGGTTTACTCCACGACGCAGTTGCCGCAGGTTCGACTCAGCCCTGCGGCCCTTTGCTGCGTGTCATTTCCCCTCTCTCCGCTGTCTGCAGCTGTCCTAAAATTTCCCAAATAAATAAATAAAAATATTTAAAAACTGATTTCCGGCAAGAGGCACTAGCCAATAGCTGTTTGTTATAAAGTGTATTATTTATGATGACGATCATACAAAATATTAGCTAAGAGAGCAATTTAACTGTAGCCTCGTGAGACCGTCCTGATCTCGCGAGCTTCAGTTTTCTAGACTGATCCACAGATCAGTCTGGCATCTTGAGATAGAGAAAATTTGGAGCTGTTGGCCAAATGACCAGGCCAATCAGCATTGGTTTTGAGGCGGGTTTAGGTGGTGAAAGACAGATGGTTTATCCAATCAGCTAACCAGTATTTTTAGACAGCGGTAGCCCTAATTCTGTTAGCTGCTCGCTAATGCTTTTTTCTCTTGGATCCTTCTTTTGGAATATGGACCGGGAACCTGAAAGGGTGCCTGTTATTTCTAAATTCTCATTACATAAACGGCAAATATCCTTTACCGACATGTTGCTTGTTTGCTAAGCTAACAAGCTATGCTTTTCCTGCAGCAGCAGGGGCACTGGTTGTATTTTCATACGCTTCGTTGATCTGATTGGTTGATTTGGCCCGTCTATCACCAACATAGGTGATAGACAGATGGTTTATCCAATCAGCTAACCAGTATTTTCGCCCCTTCCCAAAAGTTCTCCAACGGAAAGTTCCCAGATGGATATGCCGAGCAAATGCGAAGCAATCCATCTGGCGGAGTCAGGTTAATTATAATAACTAATGCAAAGATGGACACAGGAGCAAAGCAAAGAAACTTTATGCCAGGAATGGGAATCCTGACATTTCCCCAGAGTCAGAGGAGGAAATGGATCAGTTTCATCTTTGTGCATCCAGGACGCAAAATTACAATTGCCCACTATGGCCACGCCAAGAACCGCCCTACGAAGCAGCTCGATTGGTTGGGGTTAGGCATTTGATCTCGAGTGGTTAAGGTTATGATAGCCGATTGGTCAGGGGATAGGACCTGTACAAATGGGGTTACGTTACCTTGCGTAAGCATGGACGCCTGGCCAATAAATGCTATTGAAGGGCGGGTCTTGGCGTGGCCATAGTGGGATTCGTAATATCGCATCCAGGACAGAGATAAGTCTTATTTTATGAATTATTCCGTTTTATTTCACAGCACAAAAATATATTTAAAAAAAGACAAAAACAGACTGTGAATTTACATGTCTTTGGTAAAAAACATGAAAAACCTGTCACTGTCAATAACCATTAAATTGCCATTCCAAAAAAATAAATTAATTTGTTTTCACATAGAAAGACTATAAACAAAATGTATCTTTATATTTATCATTTCACAAATATGTATATTTCATTTAATAGATTAAACTGTTAAAATTAAGTGTAATTCTTTAAATACATTTCTTAAATTAGATAGAATTAGTATAAAAAATTTGTTTTAACAGGTGTAAATATCATTCATTCATTAAACATTAAAGATGCAGTAGGTAAGCCTTATGAAACTAACTAACTAACTGTCATATTTGCTGAAACTGACCCTATGTTCCAGTAGAATATGAAGCAGGTCAAAAAATTGGTTCCTCTGGCTCCACCTACAGCCTGTAGTGCGATTTGCAAAAATCCACCGCTCCCTGTTCAGATGCACCAATCAGGGCCAGGGGGGGTGTCTAACTGCGTGTCAATCACTGCTCATGCACACACATTCATTCTCCCTTGTGGGGGGAGGGGCTTATGAAAGGGGGGAGAGACTGAGAAGTTGTCGATGTTCAAATTTTTTGGCCTGGATCTTTACAATCCTACCTAGGGCACCTTTAAAAATCCCAAAATACACAAGATACCGTTTAAAATTAAAACTACAGTGACTTATTTTCTGTTAAATTCCAGTATTTGCTTTTGGTGCCCCCAGTTGCCTGAATGTTTTCCATTTCTTTTTACAGTCCACAAAGACTAGAAGCAGCTATGGGAAACTGCTGGTCTGCACATTTTCAGCCGATGCCTATTCCTGGAGGGGCGGCCAAGTATAATAGCATTGCCATTATAAACATGCTAACATTAACTATCAAGCTCATTTTAATTTTAGTACCCTCATGAAAAAGTGTATCCTAGTCACAAGACACACAGATTTCTGTTGCACTCCAGAATTTAGAAAAACCTCTTATTTGGCAGCTTGGGAGTTGTTGGAAGATGTATATTTTTTTTCAGTTTTGATAGGTAAACAGTCTAATTAAGTCAGAATAAACTGATATCTATCTTCTCATGTGACTGGGGAAGATGGAAAACATTCATACTTTCTACAGTCCTTTAAGAAGTCCGTAGACATTTATAATAATGTAATAATAAATATATTTGTCTAATCTGACACTGTGACTGTTTTAACAGAAAAAAAGATATGTGTAGTCTGAACCCAGCATCTGCATAGGATGAGTCACCATTAAAGGTAACTACCGTTTTTTTCAAACTGGAAATAAAACCTCAAAAAGCAAGCTACAATGTAAGTTAATAGGGCAATTGTGCAACTTGTATTTACGTTCACAAAAGTGCTTGTTTTGACATTGACAGGCTTAGATTATTATTCTAAGTGTCTGACAACATTGGAAATGATTTTTAAGGAGGTTGACCTTTCATTTAAAGAGTCAGATCATTTTAGTGGCAAAAAAACAACACTTTTAGTGGATCAAATTGACAATTCACATTTGCCCCATAGGGTTACATTGCAGCACGCTCTGTGGTTGCCAGTTACAGCGTTTACGCTTAATACTGGACTAGTTCCAGGTTGAAAAAAAACTGTAGTTACACTTTAATGAATGAATGGGAAATAGAAATTGGACTTTTTACACATTTAAAACCTTTCAACTTGCCGTGTGTAAGTCGCTGTGTGTAACTTTCCCTCGACAAGAGTTTGTTTGTGTGTGTGTGTGTGTGTGTGTGTGTGTGTGTGTGTGCGTGTGTGTGTGTGTGTGTGTGTGTGTGTGTGTGTGTGTGTGTGTTGTGTGTGAGTGTTTTCATTAGACGTCTCACTGTGTGGTTCGTGTGTTTGGTGCGTATCTGTCCTGCTTTATAGTTTTATTTTTTATTGCATGTTCTCATATTTTGACCCCCCACCCCTCTCCCTCCGGTTTCCCTTATTTGGGATGGGTGGGTTACTGGTCATCCAGCCCTCCAGATGTTCTTACAAACTGAGCTGTTCCACATGCAGGCTCCAAACCATAACCAGTGGTAAAAGAGACTTCCCAGAATACACTATAAATGAAGCTGAAGAAGGCTGAAAACCAGTGAAAGCAGCCAGGGATTTGTACAAATCTAAGCATTTCTTAATATATATAGTGTAGATTGTAGGTGAGACAAATTAATGTTTAGATATGAACTGTACTTCGTACAGCCTGTTATGCAGATTTTACAATAAAAAGTCCTAAATCTTGACAAAATGCATAAAAAGCATATGTAAAATTCACCTTTCAAATAAATTTCACATTTTCTTTCTCCCATTAACGCATTTTTAATAGAGAAAATAGGAGTTTTCTAGACTAAAAATGTGGTTGTGTGCGTGTGTTGAGGAAGTGCCTGGTGGGTAGTCCTCACCTGCTCTATGCCCTCTCTCACCCCTCTCTCCCGTCTCCCTGTGTGTTGACGTCAGTATCGGTGGTGAACCAGACCACAGGCTGCCTGCAGAGCCCTTTGATCCCACACTCCGCTCTATTAGAGCTCTCATATGGACTTCACATCACACACACGCAGAGATGGTCTGTAGCCTGTCATTTGTCTGTGGTTTAATAAAGTTCTCTTTGACGGACTGACTAAGTGATGAACTGAGCTGTCAGGTGGGAAAAAGCTTTACAGTATACAAACGGAAGATCATATTATTATACTGTAGGACTACATTATGGTACCACAGATTGACATTTTTATTTTCTAGAACGGCATTATTCTTTAGAGATACATCATACTGTAGTAGGTTATGTAAAGCATGTGTAACCCATGTCATATGTAATGTTACATTATTATGCCCTTGAACTAGGCTTGTACCGACTGGCGATCAGATCGTATAGTGTCGATTGAAGGGATGATCGGCGACTGGTTTTTCCTACGCATAGGCCTATATTAAAGCGATTTTAACTAACTCTCTATCAGAACTATACTATTTAGAATCTGCGCCCTTTATTTAGAGATGTTTCTGGTGGAGCGGTAAGTCCGCCCTGCTGAGTCACGTTAATCATCACGAGTGACGAGTTTATTTTAAATCCTTAACGTTAATTACAACCAGTTTGCGGTCTCTTTTCCATGAATCTGACACCTGATGGGCTGTGCTTTCTTCTGACAGTCACCCAGGCTTCCTGGCTACATTAGGTCAGCCCGTACCTATTAATGTTACTGGGGGCTAAGATACAGCCAAGTTTCCCTGGTGCTAGGTTTGCCAGTTTTCCCGTCTTAGCCGGGACGTCCCTTATTTTGGGCCTAATTTATTTATCCCATACGTGACCCTCCCTTCTCCCGTTTATTGACCGCTACGCTGATCTATCCAGTGACTGATACAGCAGTAACAGCAGCAGTGCTGATCACAACGTTTTAGAATGATTCCCCCTCTCCCGCACATTAGTATACGTTAAGTAAATGTGCAAATTTCTCCACAAAAAAAGGAAATTAGGGCAATGTGTGACGCCGTTCAGTCGATTTGGCATGTGGAAATACGGATTAAACTGCAAATATGGATAAACCTGCCTTCTTAACTTTGTCACAGGGAATTTTCATTTGGCCATGGAGATGAGAATGACTTAGCCTCGCTTTGCCAGACCTTAGTCCACAGCGCTGCGGAGGAGGGTCTGGCTAATCCACAAAGCAATCCGGGATGGGAGAAAAACATGCTCTTGTTTATTGGCATTTTTTTTAAACCAATCACAATCGTCTTAGGCAACGCTAAGCACCAAGCAGAGTCATGGTGCCTCTTCAAAATATTTTCGGGAAGGAACTTGTTTGGTGCAACAGAAAACTCTGATTGGACAGATGCTGAAGCTAACCATAGTCCTCATGAATCCACCGCAGTTTAAAATTACAACACAAGAATGTGAACTGAACAAAATGTATATTTAAAAAAAGAAATGATTTACAACGCAAAGAAAGTGGAAGGTAATGAGACATCTGAAAACGGACATCCGAAAAGAGTGACATTTCCGGCAGAACGAGAGCAATCCCTCGTCGTAGATAGACTAAGAATGACTTAACCCAACATTCTTCCAAAGAAATGAACACATAAACAAACTATTATTAAACCTACTGTATGTTGCCAATGAATGAGAGCATTGTATTGATATTTAATTAGGATATCTAAGCTATTATTAAGACAAATGGCTTAAAGTACTTAAAGACATTATGCTTTTCTGTATTTTCTGTCATATCTACAATGTTATAATGTCGGATTTTCATGTTAACCGTGGCCAAAGCTGCAAATAATTACCAGATAAAATATTTTCAGTTAATCCTACGTTGACATCTGTCAGGAAACATTGTGGAATCAAGTAAATTTTTCTAACTTAAAATGACACTTAAACACGGTAACGCTACAATCACAAGCTACATACTTCACTAGCATTGGCCCATTGTGTGGGCGGGGCATGGGGCAAATTAACCTGCCGGTTACATATACAGAAGGGGTTCATCTCTTTGAAAAAGAACAGCAGATACAAGTGTGAATGGAAATGGAAACATACACTTCACAGCCAGAGGCTTGTTTATATAAGTCTGGTAATTTGAGTAAAGGTTGTTATCTTCTTATTAGAGTCTAATAAGCAGGTTTCCACTCAGGTGAGCAGTGTGGACAATTATTCTTTGACAACATCACAACAGCATAATCAAAGGGAAATAAATAATTCCCTGGCAGACATCATATTGTTAGGTTACATTGCAGCTTTTTTCTTCTACTTAGTCTTCAGTTTCTTTTCTGCTCACCTCTTCTCGTTGAGTTTCTCCCGCTTCTTTTCTCACCCTCCTCCCTTATCAAAGGTGAAAATGTACCCAAAGGGAGTCTCTCTTTCCTTCTCTCGTCTTCACACCTTCCTCATCAGTTCTGCCAAGTTCCCCCCAAAGGTGTGCTGCAGCTCGCTGACTCGCCGCAGGAAATGGTAACGAGCTTAGAAGAACACCTGTTTATTTTATTTTCAGACTTAGAGGCGTTGTGTAAGGAAATTAAGAATCGCATATTGCATTTATTGTTGCATGTTTCAGTTCCTTTTCATTTGTTCATACTGTCTAGTGTAAGTCAATCAGAAGTTAAAATAATTGCAAAGGCAAACTTTTGCCAGATTTTGTGGTCTTAAAAAAAGTAAGAAAAATAATAATCTAGTTTTTTACTCATCTGCACCTGATTTGAACAAAAAGTCTAATTGGACAGAACGTTTTGGATGATCATTTGAAGTTTCAATGCCAGTTTAAAGGAATACGCCACCATTTGTTGAAATAGTTCTTATCACGGTCTACCCAGGCTGTAGATAGATGGGCCAACGCATTTTTTGTCTCAGTGCAAGTAATTAGGTTTTTTTGTCTTTTGTTGGCTCACTTTTACTCACAACATGCTAACCGGCAACATAGGATTCCATTCACTACGCTAAGCTAACTAGCGGCGGCGCTGCCGGTGTTGCACCGGACTAAAACAATGCATGCACAAAAAATGCGTTGGCCCACCTATCTACAGCTATGGGAGACCTACTAACGGTGGCGTATCCCTTTAATGTATGTGATTTTTTTCACATTTGTTTCTGTTAAGGTGAGAAATTCTTACTTTCACAGCTTTTGTCTTCTTTTGCTGCTCCTCCTCTCATGCTGCAGTTGTTACATTGTTCTCTTTGCTGTTTTATTAATGTAATTGAATATGACTTTCTATATATTATTTTTGCTACTGTCCAACAAGATAGATTTAGCGCTGGGACAGCGTCACAGCTTGCTAATGTAGGCTACTTTTTAATTTGCCAGAAGGTGTCATAGTAACAGATCAGCCAGATCAACCGTTTAGCTTGGTACACCTGACTGGACCGGTGAAACCATATATCGACCCAATTCTACAGAGCATGTCCAGCATCTTTTACCACCTTCATGCTCTTCTGTTATGAATGCTGCAGCAACTTCAGCAACAGACTGATAACACCAGGTGGGTCTGGCACCACAAGGTGTCTTTAAGAAGCTTAGCCCCCTCAGTTGTACTTTTTGCCCCCTCTGTTTACCTCATAACAATTTGACGGCTACCAACATAGGTTCTTTCAGAGGATGTAGCGGGCCCAGTTTTAACGTAAGCAATCCATTGGTATAAAACCATGACATGCTGGCTTGTTGGGAACGGGGGTAAATAAAGCTTCAAATTTAAGCTGAATTTATTTTATAAATTGCCCCCTTATGGTTTTAAATAGCCCCCTTTTTGTCCTGTTGCCTTGCCTGCCACCAGGCGCACACCGCTGATGGAGCCACTGGAGATCCTTCCAATGTCCATCAGGCTGTACACTGATGTAATACTAATGCACATTTCTCTACAGTTTGCATTGCTTATAGTATCGCATTGCCAGACCTTCCTTCACAGTGCCGCGGTGGAGGGTCTGACGAGTCCATACAGCATTCCGGGATGGGAGAAAAAGGTGCTCTGGTTTCTTTAAACCAATCACAATCGTCTTGAGACAGAGTAACTGAGTAAACTCTGCAAAATAGCCTCGGGAAGGAACTTGTTATGGTGGAAAATGTTCAAAAGTTGTTTTATTCTCACAACAGCAAACGGACATCCGGCCAAAAATGAGGGACATCTGGCGGAATATCCGGCGGCACCTAAACAATCCCGGAAAAATGAAACGTTGTCGATATACATTACATTGCTTATAATCTATAAACCAATGTTCAGTGGCAGAGCAGTGTGCAAGGCTTAAAGTGCTCATATTATGCTCATTTTCAGGTTCATAATTGTATTTAGAGGTTATATCAGAATAGGTTTTAATTTTCAAAAAACACGATATTTTTGTTGTACTGCATATTGCTGCAGTCCCTCCTTTCACCCTGTGTGTTGAGCTCTATAGCATTGAGTGTCAAGCGTTATAACGTGTGTTACAAAGTGACCCACGTTTGTCTCTGAAGTAAAGGCTGGACTACAATAGAGCTGTTTGGAGCAGTTTGTGAACAGTGATTTCTGTTGGAGATGGTAAGTCCCTTTGGGGGGGGGGACTTTGGGCTTTTTCACTTTGTAAACCTATAACTTGCACTATAACACAATAAAGAATAATATGAGCATATGAGCACTTTAAAGCAAGTCTTGGGGAGTACTACTGCATAAGTGAAAAAACAAGTTGTACAAAAGTCTTGTGAGTCTCCAGAGGGAGCTGTGTGAAGTACCTCAAGGGATGTCACTTGAATCAGCATCTGTTAGGTTCTGAAGACTACAAGTTTAAAAAGAAAAGAAAAAAAATCTGGGGGTGTGGAGTTACAAAGAAGTGAGCTCACCAGACCTCTGTAAGCATCTCTGCTGGAGGCTAGCAGCTCAAGGCTACATTAGCCACTACTAGCATACCACCCAACACAGCCAAATAACTAACTGAACTGTCAGGTGTCGAGTTGCATTGCGGGTAATGTATGTGTATGTGCATCGACTTTTTGCTACTGTCCATCATGAGTCTGACAATCTTACAGGAGGGCAATGCTAATCGGATGGGACTGACTACCCAGGGCCCTCATGTGAGGATGGCCCAAAAAGATGCTAGAATGAATAGCTGTGGATGCGGGGAGGGGCCCATATGCCCCAATGCCTTTCTACAGGGCCCAGAATTCTGTGCTACGCCTCCGCCAGTTTGTTTAGCAGAGTGTGACGATCCCTCCCAATCTTTCTGCCTGTCATGTTCTGCTCCTTTGTTTGCAGGTACTGGGGGTGGGCGGGTAGGTGGAGCAGGGAGGGTCGTCTGTACCTGGCCATCTGGGGGCGTGGCTTACAGAAGGACTGCCCTCCTGGGAGTCTCACTCTCTCTCTTAGCTGGGCTGACTGCATCTATCTTACCATTTTGTTCTTTGTTTGGTTCGCTGCACCTTACAACACACATCACACCATCCATTCACCCATTCACACATAAAAAACAGGACTGATGTCTTCTACACTTACGCACCCCACCATAACACTTATGTTGAGTTGTTTTATTAGTCTAATTAGTTAAATAAAGTACTTTTTGACTAATCTATCTGTGTGTGACCTACCTTTTGTTGCTGGCCAGCTTGAGCCAGGCGGTAACAAGAGTCATCATCTATCCACGTTCTGGTGTGGTGCTATGGGTTGGTAGATTGTATTATGTACACTGAGCACCTGGGGCACAAAAAAATAAATAATTCTATCTAATCTTAGTTTATCCAGAATGAGGAAGAGGAAAGAAAATGAAAGATGGGAACGCAGAAGGGAAGATGCAAAAGTAGGAAAAGAACATCAGAGGAGTGAAAGGAGGAAAAGCAATGACAGGATTCAGAAGAGGATAGAAGAAAAAGGAAAGAAAACAGACGGAAGGAGTGTTTAAAGACAAAAAAAGAGGATAAGCGACACAAAAAACAACAAAAGCAAGATGAAGAGAGAAGAGACAGAAGTCCAGGAATCAGGGAAGAGAAGGAACGGAAGAGTAACACTTGAGAGAAGGATGAGGAGGAGAATAAATATATGGGAGAAAAAGATCAACATTTACCCAGAAAGCGCATCATTTACTGCAGCGCAGAACAGAGCTCAGTGCATGTCACCTGCCTCCCCCTTGTCTCCCCCTCCTCTCTCTGACAGAAGCAGCTCTGTGAATGCACACCTCAAAATAAGTCTTAATTGACTGTGTGGACTTTTAATTACACTGCTTTGTTCTCTGCTAAAAGCTGAAGTGTGAAAGGAGACATACATGTCTAAAAAGAGAAGTGTGTTTGTGGGTGTATATGTGTATGTATGTATCCAAGAGATGCTCATTACCTGTTTCCTGACACTTAAGTCTGAAAAAAGGATGAAACTGAACAAAGTAATAAAACATCCTGACGTAAATGACTCCCTGATAAAGAACATCACTACACACTGTGTTCCTTTTCTGTTTAAGTCCCACTGATATCTTCATCCATCAGTGTGTCGACTGTTGAGATATTTCTATTATTGTAGACATGATTATAGAATATTAGCAGTTAGAGTTATATTTGTCCACGTTGCAAAAGAAGCTGTGTGCAGTCAATTGAGGAAGTGGTTCAATGGAATGTCACTGACGCATAGGAGGTTAAAGGACAATTCCGGCGCAAAACAAACCTAGGGGTTAATAACAGATGTGTACCCACTTGATCGCTCTCTGGGACATGTTTTTATGCTAATTGAATGTGTTTGTAGCTTGAAAAAAGCTAGCATGGACCGCTGATGGGCTATGAGAGAGAGAGAGAGAGAGCTACCGGTAGTCAATGCCGCAACACAGCCTCGTACTTTGGGAAACTGCTGGTGTACCTGCGGACATTGTGAAGCTATGACCACCGAACAGGAGTGTCTGTGCTGCACGGAGTGGGACCTGTTGCGTCGCGACACCCAAGAGACGCTGTGTTTTGTACAGTCTGAAGATCTCCCCTCGCTGGTAAACAGGGCTGTACTTCAAACAATTTTACCATGTCCCGAAAATGTATTGACAGCGACCCAGACCGGAGGGACCAGATGGACAGTTATCCACTGAGTAAGTAGCTACACTAGTTCCACAAGGTATGTTTTACATCGGTGCGATCATTTCAGATAGAGCACATTGCTCATGACTGGTTTTCAAGACGGCGGCCGCATGTCAACATGAACGCGAGTGTCTTTATAATCTATCTTTTCAATAAACTGTCTGTACACTTACAAAGTTATCTATGCTTCGGTTAACATTTAGGGACCCTCATTATGCTACCGTTGGAGTTTGGTGATATTTTGAGCCTTTTTAGTGGTACAAAATAGCGACCTGTTTTTACTTTCCCCCGTGCTCCGAATACTAGCATGGTAAGCTAATCAGCGGTCCGCGCTAGCTTCTTTCAAGCTACAAACACATTCGATTAGCATGAAAACATGTCCCAGAGAACAACAGAGTTGGTACACATCTGTTATTAACCCCCTTGGTTCATTTTGCGGCGGAATTGTCCTTTAAGCTTACTAGAGGTCACCCCCCCCCTGTGAGGTTAAGATCAAAGTTTGAGGGAGAGAAGAGGGGGTGATGCCATATAGGATGTTAAAGTTAAAGTTTACCATGATGATTGTGTGTTTATGTGTGACAAGTTTATGGCAGGAAATAGTCAAGTAGGGATGTATGTTTAGGCGCTGGGTAAAAAAGGTCACGACGAGGAGGAGACAGGGGTTTCTGTCAACCCCCATTCAGAGAATGAACAGACTTCAGCCATCCTGGGGTGCATGAAGCATCCCCCACATGCTGAGGACACAGAGGAAGGACTACACCTAGAGAGAGAACTTTGTAACATTGCATAATTGGGAGGCACGAGGAGGTGTCAGTTGTGTAGCCCGCATGTAGGCCTGCATGCGTTTGTAAATACTTAAAATACTGTTCAGTAAAAGTACTTGACTTTATTCTATTGTCGCAGTGATTCTTTAAGGTTTCTGGTCTTTTGGGTCATCAACGAATACGCTGGGGATTAGAATTTTAGAGAGATTATTGGAGTCAGATCTTTTGGCCTTTGGGCCTTCCACTTTTTTTACAAAAAAAAACTTACACTACATGCACAGCAGTAACCATGCCAGTTCTCCCCGTATACATGAGCGGGGAAGAATGACGGGAGTAGTCTTGCTTTGCCGGACCTTCCTCCACAGTGCTGCGGAGGAGGGTCTGGCTAGTCCACACAGCATTCTGGAATGGTTTATTGGCATTTCTTTAAACCGATCACAATCTTCATGGGTGGCACTAAGCACTGTACGGAGCCACGGTGCCTCTGCAAAATAGCCTCGGGAAGGAACTTGTTTTGGTGGAAACGTTTCAAACGTTGTTTTAGTCTTGCAACAGAAAACTCAGATTGGACAGATAGTCTAGCTAGCTGTCTGGATTTACCCTGCAGAGATCTGAGGAGCAGGTAACCATAGTCCTCATAAATCCACAAGAGTTTAAAATTCCAACACAAAGAAAGCGGAACGTGACGGACATTTGGCCGAAAAGAGGTGCATCTGGCAGAAGAGGAACATCGTGGATATAGACTATGACGGGAGTAGCTCTACATCCTTTACAGTAGGTGGCGTTCTGCCAACGCACAACTTGGTTGGAACCTTTGTCAAAATCACAAAAACTTGGGACTTCTCAGCGCTGTACATTTCATCCTTGATAATACTAGCCATGGCTTAGTCCTCACTGGGTTTAAGGGTGTGTAAATTGACTGTATTTATATAGCGCTTTTCTTGTCTTAATGACTACTCAAAGTGCTTTAACATAGTACAGGAAACATTCAACATTCACACACATACAACCACTGGTGGCCGAGGCTGCCGTACAAGGTGCCACCTGCTCATCAAATAAACATTCACACAGTGATTGTGCAGCATTGTGTGCAATTTAGGGTTCAATGTCTTGCCCAAGGACAATTCGACATCAGACTGCAGGGCCAGGGATCGAACCACCAACCTTCCGATTGGCAGGTGACCGCTCTACCACCTGAGCCACACTTTTTAAAGCTTGTGTTGTTGCTGTTATTTTTGCCGCCGTTGCTTCCAACTGTTCTCCTCTATTTCTGGGTCAAAAACCACTGCAGCGGAGTGGGGAGGGGCAGTTAAAACCTACGGAGCATGCACAGACGCTGGTATACATGTACGAATACCCTGGCTACTAAAGGAGTTCTCTAGGTCTGTTAACACGGGTATCAGAACTCCAATTTTAGCCGGGATAAGGTGTTTACATGGCATTTGAGAAACCGGGGTATTGACTTAATCCGAATGTAATCGGGTTTTTTAACTGCATGTTAACGCACTGCATGATTTCTCGCTGTTTTATCTGCTCTAATTCCTGTGTTTATTCCAGGATCATTCTGGTTTATTTAAACTTGGCACACTTTTGTAGTTCTGATGGTCTTTTCTATCAGTAATAATAGCATTTTACTGACCAAGGTAATTGCTTTCATATAGATGATTGCTTTTGGCTTTATGAAATCACAAAAAAAGAAGTCAGATGGGCAGTCAGATGATCACACAGGTTGGAAACTAGCCGACAGTTTATTTGGAAGTAAAACCACACAAGATTTTAGGGTTAATCCCCCATTGCATTGGAAAACTGAATGCGCACAGCCTACACTACTGTCCCTGAAATATTTGTAAAACTCTGTACAGCAAAGGGGGAAAAAAAAGGGTAAAGCTAGCTAGTTACATGCTCTGGACACTGTTTACATGCCTCATCTCAAAGTTTACATGCTCTGGACACTGTGGACACTGTGTATCATGGAGCTGTGAGGTTCATCACTGGTTTTAAAGTGATCATATTATGCTTTTTGACTCTGTCCCTTTCCTTTATTGTGTCATATATCTTTTTTGTGCACGTTATAGGTTTACAAAGTGAAAAAGGCCAAAGTCCACCCCAAAGGGACTTGCCATCTCCAACAGAAATCACTGTTCACAAACTGCTCCAAACAGCTCTATTGTAGTCCAGCCTTTACTTCTGTGGGATCTGACTAGCTAGCAGTGCTTACCTAGCTACTGAGCATGTGCGACTCCCAACAAAGATGGAACAGAAGTGAGATGCGTCACTCTGTAGCTAAAACAGAGAGCTCAACACACAGGGTGAAAAGAGGAGCTGCAGCAATGTGCAGTACAACAAAAGTATGGTGTTTTTTGAAAATGAAACCACATAAACCTATTCTGGTACAACCTCTAAATACAATTATGAACCTGAAAATGAGCATCATATGAGCACTTTAAATGGTTCACTCACCATGGTTGACTGTACGAATGTTTTGGATGGTCTTCTTTGTCAACACGTAGACTTAAACACTGGCATTTAGGTCTACTTCCCTATTACCTTCTGACCTACATCAGATTAGGTCTGGGCAATATATCAATATTATATCGATATTGATATATGAGAGAGATATCGTCTGAGATTTTGGATATCGTAGTGATGTCTTTTCCTGGTTTTAAAGGCAACACATTGTCACCCCCATCATGTCACAAAGCGACGCTTGGTCAGGTGCCTTTGGCGTTTGTTATTGACGCACAAAGTCTCCTTTAGCGTAATATTTAGACCTGCTTGGTCGGGACTCTTGGCGTCACTATTTGACGCTCTGGGTCTGGACATACGTTTAACTGACATGCGGCACAAGATCGGGAAAGTTAGGTTTAGGAAAAGATCATGGGTGGGGTTACGAAATGTACGTTTCAGGGACATGAACGGGACACGAATCCCGGGCCCCTGGGTGAAAGTCCTGTGTTGTTCGACCCATCCACCACCCCGAACCTACGTCCTTACCCGAATTTTCGGTCTTTCATTATTCTCGCTGTCGTTGTCGCTCTTTATGCTCTGCCCAGTGCGTTCCATACAGATGCTGAAAGGTGATTTTTGTGTCAGTATCTGTTGCTGAGAGCCACTGACCAAGCAGCAGTATTTCACAAGTTGGGAGTGAGAATGGCTACATTACAATAACGTGATGCAATTTCTTTGAACTTCCCAGACTGTTTAAGCTGTTCAATTATTTGCCTTTACCCACTTAGTTATTATACATTACTGATGGTTATTTATCACAAATCTTATTGTGTAAATATTTTGTGATGCACCAATTTTCAACCCTACAATATCACCGCAATATCGGGATTGATATTTGATCAAAAATATAGTGATATTTGATTTTCTCCATATCGCCCAGCTCTACATCAGACTAAATAATACGGGTACTTACAATCTTCAGTCTCAAGTTACAGAAAACTTTGAAACTTAAGGAGCTGCTCTCATTGGTCGCTTTTAAGAGGATGCTAAATGACTCGGAGGCAGACGCATCTGGCTGTAGATGTTTTGCCTGATGTATGTAATATTGTGGTTGACTTTGGGAAATAATTGCTGCTTTAGTTGTTGTTTTATGTTTTTAATGTGTTTTTTTATTTTGTGTGTATGTGTGTATGTGTGACTGTACTGCTCTCTTGGAAAAAGAGATTTTCCTGGTTAAATAAAGATTAAAGTTATAGTACGTAGTTTCTGTCTCCCCCATGAGGAATTCTAAGTAATGACAACAACACTGTCATTGCATCCACATGACACAAGCCTTAAGTGATCGTGCACGTGCCCCCACCCCTCCTCCACGCAGCTGCTAGTAACCAAGGAGGACACAGATGATTAAAAAAACAAGATGGACTCTTCAGAAGAGTTCATTATCTTTGTACCTTGGCAGTGCCCAGGAGGTGAACTGGGTTAGGGTTAGGGACTTGAACCAGTGACCCTCCGGTTCCCAACCCAACTCCCTACGGACTGATAGTCCCACCCCCGAATTACAGTTGTATTATCAGGATATTTTCCCTCACATTTAATGTGTGGGTCTGCGGCCAAGCTAATGGGGAAATATCTGATTATGGAGAGGCCACAGCTCTGCCACAGTAGTAAATAGATGCCAAATGTCATTTTTAGTAATCAATACCTTCTGAAATATGTTTATCGTCACATTTTCTGTTATAAGAACTCGTGAAACAATGTCGTCAGACTCACAGTTACTGTGGTCTCTAAAGTGTCATTGTAATAAGAGCTTGCACAGCCATCAGTGGTCAGCTGGCAGTAACCATGCTAGCAGATTAGCTCACTAGCCTAGGTGCTGGCTTGGTTCCCCCCATTGGTCACGTTATCCTCGCATTGCGGGTCTTAGTGGTCCCTCGAGATTCTCCCAAACTATGATGGATGTCTGCAAAGGACAGTTAGGGTAAAAAAGAATATACTGTTTGCTTTCATTATCTCTTGCAAAATAGAGTAACCCAGGGGTTGTTAACAACCCCTGGGTTGCTAATGTGTGTGTGTGTGTGTGTGTGTTGTGTGTGTTTCCTCAGGCTGAAGCAGGTTGAGGAAATCTGTATTCTATTAACTAGTTTAGCTTCAGTCCCAGCCCTCCTCTCACCCTGTTCTTGGTGCACTGATGCTCACAACCTGCCGCACAGCCACATCTGGTTGTTCAAAGGCCCGGTGTGTGTGTGTTTGTTTGTGTGTGTGTGTGTGTGTGTGTGTGTGCGTGCGTGCATGTGTGTGTGTGTTATGGTATTTTCCCAGCATCTGCCTGCAATCTCTGCAAAGTGCTTTGGTGTCTCTCACTTACACACCAACTCGTACAAACACATTATTAAAACCATTAGTTGCTGTGAAACAAGGCTGCCTTAGAGCAGTATTGTATGTGTGTGTTTTGTTTCTGTTCTGACCAGCAAAAAGGAATGCATAAGGTAACCTATAAAAGTACAAGGTTAATGGGGAGCAGACATTGTAGTTGTGTTCTCGCTGCACATTTAGGATAATGACTAAGGGACTTGTTATTTGAAGTGAGCTTTAAAACGTAACGCTAAATCTACGTTTTTGAGTCAGTAAATTATCTGTACAGCTGCCTTTTAGACAAGCTAGCGTGTTTCTATGCATGGCAATGTTGGTCTGTTGGTCAGTCCACCACTTTTGTCCAGACTGAAATATCTCAACGATTCAATGGATTGCCATGACATTTTGACATTCATGGTCCCCAGAGAATCATAGCCTAATAACTTTGGTGATTCCTTGACTTTTCCTCGAGCACCACCATCAGGTCAAAACACATACAAACAATACTTTTGTTTACGACCAAATAACTGCAAAACTGGCATCTGCTTTCCCTGCGAGGCTGAGCCGTGTGATACCCCAATATTTGGAGAAAAATAGGAACCTTTAGCATCTCAGGATGAATCTCATCCAAATCTGGCTCCTTGCCACTGAGGAGCTTAACTCTCTCAGCAACCTCTGCCAGGGATATGGGTAAGGCTTCCCCTGAGTCTTCAAACTCTGCTCTAACTGTTGGCTAGCATTTCCTTGAGGCCAACCGAAATTCCTTCTTCAAAGCCTCCCTGACCTCCTCCTACACTTTGGTTTTTGCTTTGGGAACCATCATAGCCGCAGCACTTCTGGCCTACCGGCACCTGTCTGCTGCTTCAGCAATGGAGGCTTTGAACGTGGTCCACTCAGAGTTCAAGTCCCCAACCTTCCCCCGGGATGCATGAGAAATTCTTCTGGTGGGAGTTAACCCTCTGAGGTCTAAGGGCTTTTTCACATATCTTCTTAAATTTACCCTTTTAGGGTATTTGCATACATCCAATCCCCATGTGTTTCATATCCAAATGTTCAGAACAAACTCAGCTTTGTGACACCCAATTTTTGACACCCAATTTTTTTCTAGAGCAATGTGTAAAGAGATAATTTGGTGCTAAAGCTGAAACGTCGCTTTTCTGAAATTTCTTGAATCTCTTTTGAAACCAAACTTTAACTTATGATGTGTTGTACGAATTGTTTTGGTGCTTGAAATGAGTTCGCCAAAGTCTTAGGTTATATATGATTCAAATAGTAAATAAATGTCTGAAATGAAATTTTGTAATATCACTTGACTAGGAGTTTTGTCAAACATCGTCAGTGCGTCTTTCGTCCTCAGAGGGTTAGAGAGGGGCCTCAGCCAGATGTTCCCAGTTCACCATCAATATACACAACGCATTCTCATGAACAGGTTCATATGATATCCTGCAAAACTACGGCGACCGTCGGCCAGCTAGAAATGCATGGAATACATACGAATTACAGTGGATTGTGGGGGGGCTGCTTGACTTGCACAGTTATCGCAGGGACAAAATCTGCCGCTGACAAAAAGACAGACATACAGACAGATATCTGGCAAAGTACTCAAAACCACCTCTGTGGTATTTCCTGCTACAGTAAGTGTCTCCAGTAGTGTATGTGTGTGTGTGTGTGTGTGTGTGTGTGTGTGTGTGTGTGTGTGTGTGTGTGTCTGTGTGTGTGTGATAGTGACAATGTTTCGGTGTGACAAAAACAGACATATTGTGGTTGTCTGTCAGAAGGTCAGTAGTGTGTTTTTTATAAAGAAAGATAATTGGTAAAGGTTGAATTTCACCTTGAACCAGGGTGAAAGGGGGCGGTGTGTATATGTGCGTGTGTTTCTTTGTACTGCTTGACCAATTAGAGTTCTAAGGTGGGTGGTTTTGTTTTTTTGTTAAAGGGGGTTTGTTTTTGTTTTTTTTTTTGTGGTTTTTTTGTTGTTGTTTTTTTTTTTTTTTTTGTTTGTGGTTTGGGTGGGGGGGGGGTGTTGTTTTTGTGTGGTGTGTGGGGGGGGGGGGGTAGGTGGCACCTTGTACAGCATCCTCGGCCACCAGTGTATGAATGTGTGTGAATGGTGAATGGTTCCTGTACTATGTTAAAGCGCTTTGAGTAGTCATTAAGACTAGAAAGAGCTATAAAAAAAACAGTTCATTTATGCTTTGAGAGTGAGGAAATTTTGGTCAGTACTCACTTGGTTAAAGGCAAAGGGCTGTCTAAAGGGGGCTTTCACACCTGGCTCTAGAGTTGGTTTTCCCCCTTGGTGCGGTTCGTTTGGGCAGGTGTGAATTTGGCAATCACATTCAAATGCGCAAGCAAAAGCGGACCAAACTAGCAGGTACGCTTTCAATCAAACTCTGGTGCGGTTCGTGTTGGGGTGAGAACCAACTACTGTATGTAGTAGACAAACAGCGACACAACAGAGCCAAGTCTCGGTGACCAGAGCAGACCTAGTAACTAAGGATCAAAGTCAAAGTCAAAGTCAAGTTTATTTCATCCATAAAAATGGAAATTACAGTGCTCACACCTGCCTAATACAATACAATAAATACAATGTAATACAATACAATACATAAATACAATACAAAATTTATAAAAATGTACGTTTAAGGATGCACCGAATCCAGATTTTTGGGGTTTGGCCGAATACCGAATCCACTGGCTAAGATTCTGCCGAATCCGAAACTGAAAACCGAATCCTGTTACTTTCCTTCCTTTGCCGTACCTGAAGTTGCTGCATTTGGGCTGCTGTCTGTGGATTCCTTCATGCACAACTCGTATTCTTTTGGATGTTTCATACGCAAATGTCGTAACAGAGGCCATGTTGTGTATTGTTTAGGGTCCTCGCCACCACGAGACAAAATCAGAATTTCAAATTGAACATGGAGCTGGACTTGAATGGCCTTCTTTTGACTGAAAGTACTGCCAAAAACTCTGCTCACGAGTTCCATTTTCACTTTCTCACAACCTACTGCATTGAACACCTACCCACCTACTTAAACACCTTCCCGTAATCAACGTTACGTCGACCAGCGTATCGCGTGTAGTGCAAGCGTAGGGTTGGGTTTGATGGAAAAAAATTCTAAGGTTCTGTAGAAACCGAACCCTGTCAAAAAGACCAATATTCGGCCGAATCCGAATCCTGGATTCGGTGCATCCCTAGTAGTAATGTCGTTGGCAAAAAAATGTCTGATTATTTGACTGAAATGAGCTGGTTTGACCGTGGAGATGTGAGAATTATTCACTAGTGCTTTCTTGCTCCCGCCCTAGACACATCTGACCAATAAGCGGAGTGAACGTTCTTGCGTGGTTTTGCGATTTTGTTTTATTCTGCCCACTCATTGGCTTGGCTCTGGCTTGTTTGTTAAAGCAAACTTCATACAACAGTTTTCTTTAGTAGCTAATACTGGCTACTTGTCGATTTGTTTTTTGACCACTGCGTCAAACTCTTGTCTTGTTTTCCATGCTTTTTGGGTGTGACTCTTTGTCGTGTCATCACCATTCATATCCATACAACGTACAGTACAGGCCAAAAGTTTGGACACACTTTCTCATTCAATGCGTTTCCTTTTATTTTTTTTTCTTTTTTTATTTTTTAATTTTCTCTAAAAAAATAAAATATAAATAAAAAAATATATAATTATTTTTTTTAAAAAAAAAATAAAAAAAAAAAAAAAAAATTTTTTTTTTTTTATTTTCTTCAAAGTAGCCACCCTTTGCTTTTTTTTATTAATAAGGGAAAAAATTCCACTAATTAATCCTGACAAAGCACACCTGTGAAGTGAAAACCATTTCAGGTGACTACCTCATGAAGCTCATTGAGAGAACACCAAGGGTTTGCAGAGTTATAACAAAAAAGCAAAGGGTGGCTACTTTGAAGAATCTAAAATATAAGACATGTTTTCAGTTATTTTACACTTTTTTGTTAAGTATATAATTCCATATGTGTTCAATCATAGTTTTGATGCCTTCAGTGAGAATCTACAATGTAAATAGTCATGAAAATAAAGGAAACGCAGTGAATGAGAAGGTGTGTCCAAACTTTTGGCCTGTACTGTATATGTTTATGATAAAATTGTTTACAAAAGCACAGCAAGTTCTTCATAGATCTGGCCTCTTCATTTCGTGTGCACCAGATTGATGCATTTCATTTTAAAATGCACAAAATTGCCCCCTGGCCGAGCACGCCGCAGGGTAAAAAATGGACATGTGGATTTCCACTTCTGGTAATACAATGTTATATCATATATTTTAATTAATATTCAAGCTAGTACAGTTCATTGCAAAACTGCAGGTCTACAGTCACTACACTTGTCTTTATTCACAGAATTAGACAGAGCGTAAACATTTAACAGGATGAAACTGAGAAACACTCAGCTCTGAAAAGTCCAAATGTAATTAATGAGAATTATTTCAGTGTGGGAACACGGTCAGAAAAAAGGATCAACAGGAGATTATACTGCAATCTGCTCAATGAGAAGAAACACACACACACACACACACACACACACACACACACACACACACACACACACAGACACACACACACACAGACTCCCACACATATTCTGATTAGATTTTGGAAGCCGAGCTTTCCAACAATAAATGACCTTTTATTTAAATATCAACACACAGAAGGTGCTCAGGTTCACAGCTGCCAAAAATCTGAGTCCGTTCATTAGGTGTGTGTTCATTATAAGAGAGAGGATCTAAACTAAAGTAGTAAATAAATATTTCCTCTGACGGTCCAATAGTGGAAGGTGCAAACTAAACCCCAACTAAACTGTACTAACGCTTTACACAACACAGCTGATATACGTATAATTTGTTGCGGCATGGCACTTTAAAAAAAACGTAATAATAAAGCAGAAGAGAGGAGGACGGCTTCTTATTCAATGTTTTTTTTAAATTAGTAACAAATCAAAAGTTTCTGAAACACCTTGACATTGCTTACAAGTCTGAATGCTGATATTAACATGTATTTCCTACATTTCCTTTGACTGAGTCATAACATCTCCTTTGGATTTCAATATTATTAAGGCTCAGTGGTTTTGCTTTTTAAGCTATCAAAAACTGCTATTTCTACCCAGGCTTTATGTCCCTGTCCCTGTGCTCCCAAATCGTGTCACGTCGGCTCCGTGCTCCGCCGTCCGTATTTGTTGCGGCACGGCTGCGGCCATGACTGACAGCGATATAGCGATATAACAGGATGTATTTTCTATAAACGGAATCACAAAACCAACGACAGTTTGGTTCAGGCCTGATCTCCGCCCATTATGACGTTTTCAAGGTGTAGTGTAGGGAAATATGATCCGCCGTGTGCACGGTGTATTTTATTTTGAAATTAACTGGATGTTTTATTTTGTTTCTGCGCTCGACTTCCTGTCCCGCACTATCTGCCGTGTGCTGAATTGCTGCGGAGCTCTCCGGCGTCCGGCAAAAAACGAAACTCTGCGTATCTGCTCCGGGGGGGCTGCGGACCTGGGACGCAGTCGGAACGCAGCCGTTCCACCCGCAGTCAGTGGAAATACACAAACTGACTTTAATGAAACCTGGAAACCTAATGACTCCGCCGCCGTTCCGGAGCGGATCCGTAGCTGTTCCGCAGTTGGTGGAAATTGGGGGTAAGACTGCCTATAGTCAACAAGATCCTACTTCTGGAATTTTCAAAATTCCATATACGAAAATGAAAAAAATGTAGGAAAAAGATTTGCTTCTGATTATGCATTTAACAAGTAAAAAAAAAATAATAAGAAGAAAAAGGTTAAATTATGATTCCGGGGGCGGCCTCTGGCTCACCTAGTGGGAGCGTTCGCCCCATGTTGACTGAGCTCTGCAGAGGCGCAGGGTTTGAATCCGACCTGCTACCCTTATAAAGGGAAAAAGCCCCCAAAAAAGGGTTAAATTACGATTCTGCACTGCAAATTTCCTTTTTAAAATAAATTGGCCCCTGAAGTTTCAGTGTTGCTATTTCCTGTTTTATTTTGTTAATTCATTCCCTGTGTTGTTTGTTTGCTTGTTCTCCGTTTCCTGTATTGCCGTATTGTTTTCGTATTGTATTTGTATTATTGTTTTTTCTCCGTGGTTATGTTGGTTCTTTTGTTCCGTGTTGTTCTCTGTTTTGTTTTCCTAGATCCATCCTTCTGTGTGTTTGCATGCTTTACTTCCTGTATTATTTCGTAATGTTTGATTTCATATGTCTTTGTCACAGCTTCCCGTTGAGTCTCATTAGTCCCTGATGTGTCTCACCTGTTCATCTTGCCCTCATGTCACCTGTCTCTCGTTACAACCCGTGCCTTGTGTGTTTAGTCTGTGTGCTCCCTTTGTCTGGTGTCAGTTTGGAATATTTTGGTGTCTGGGAGTTCTGCCTGTTTTTGCCAGTGATGATTCCTAGTATTTCCTGGGGCACATGCAATCTCAAAAGGGTGTGCAGCGTTTTTTGCTACGGTTTCCTGGTTGAATGACATGTTTCCAAGGAACGGTGTGCAAAAGGCTTTGAGGTATGTTTTCTCTCAGTTTGTGGGAGTGTCGGAGATGCTTGCCAATCAGTAACGTGACGTGTGTATGTAAACTCATGGTAATTAAGGGCCTTTTCACACCTAAAAGTCCCAGCCAAGGTTCATGTTTTTGTCACATTGCATACATTTGATAGAGTAGGTTTTGGGTTCACACTGCAGTTCTGCAAGCGCACTTAAGAACTATACATGACATACGTCCTGTGGTCATCACATACGTGAGCCGCGTCTTAGATACTTGTAATTGATTGGTTTGTAGACGGCTTCCCCGTCCTCTCGTATCCTCTCCCTGGTGTCTTGAGTTTTCGTGATTATTATTATTTATTTATTTTTAACCTTTATTTATTCAGAGAAGGTTCACTGATCTGCTGGCTATTGAAATGCGCGAACATTTCCACCCAGCGCTCGTCCGCTGGTTAAAACGAGACAGATAAGAAGAGATATTCCGACAATGTTTACAAATCTACAATGTAACGCTGGCTGCACAGATATTCAGACGCAGACCGCTACGATTGACTGACACACAACCACACACATTGTTAAAATCATACGCTGGACGCTTTATTAGTCTTTCTGCCTGGGTTTAGTTAATGATCGGGCTATAATGAGACCACGTCGGCTATGTAATCGCTGACAACCGGGACAATTTCATAGTGGTTGGTGTAAACCGGGACATTTTAGCGTCCCGACAGGCTTTTGTCGGGACTGGGGACATGCAACTCCGAATCGGGACTGTCCCGGTCAAACCGGGTCGTCTGGTCACTCTATGCTAGTTAGCTAACGTTAGCTTGCTAATTCCACCCACTCAACATGCCATCCTAGAAAATTAGCCAGACAAAATTTTCACTCACAATGGACTTTCTTACGATGTGACAAGATTTCGTGAATGAAACATCAATTTGTTACATTTTATTAATTTAGAGGCTGGCCAGATGGCTACTATGCTAGCTTGCTTGCTTTGGGGCTAATTGTTTAGCGGTGCAGAGAGAGGGAGGTCTATTATGGCCTTTCATATTAAATTTCACGGTATAGGATGTTAGTTTGTTAACGTTAGTTTATTTTGTATTGTGTAGATGTGTAGAACTATACCAACACAAGTAGTTATGTATATCTCGTACATTTGCCATATTATGGACATAATGTGCAAAAATTGCTATTCCAATCGTTGTAGGAACATTCAAACGTCATTTTTGGCCAGTTTTGAACGTCTTATGTGTCTTAGATTGATCAGATGAGACGAAAAATGAGAAGAGCCTTCTGTGTGCGCAGTCGTTTGTTTGTTTTACTCGCCACCGGTTTCAGCCGGTGGGACGCACCCCACGAACTAGGGCGACGGTCGCTCACCGCCGACAGCCTTGCTGTGTCAGGGCCTTTAAAGTTTTAAACATTTACATCGCTGCTGACCAGTTTGTTTTCACAGGATGTAAAGGCTGTAGTTCAAAACGCTGAGTACACCCAAAGGGTGTGTGTGTGTGTGTGTGTGTGTGTTGCTGCTCTAACAAACACACTCCTTGTATCAACTGAAGCATTTGAAAGCGAGGTTTGCAACTGAAGTGGTTCTGTTCTTTTTATACAGCATCTGAACACACACACACACACACACACACACACATATACACACACACACACCACCACCACACACCACAAAGACCAGACCTCAGCGTTGCATGTGTTGGCAAAATGAAGCCGCCGCCTTTCTCCCCATCTGTGTTGATTTGAGTTTGGTAAAAACCAGCAAATCCATGGTTCCCCATCTTCCTCTCTCGCCCCGCTCTCTTCTTTTTCCAATTTTTACTTTTCCCTCTCTCTAGCTCTCTCTCTGTAGGTCATTCTTTCCCCTCTCTCTCTCCCAGAATATCTCTCAACTTTACCCTCTCTTTTTCTCTCTCTCTCTCTCTCTCCCTCCCCCCCCCCTCCCCCCCCCTCTGTTTGCTGACTCGGCACCTCTGCCTTCCTTTTTAACCTCTCAACACACACGCGCACACACCCCTCAACATTGCTCTTAAGCACAATAGCAATATTCAAATGTGCTCCCACATGGCTACTGTGAGTTGTCCACGGCCAGTCAGCAGAAGTCCAAGTCGAACACGGCAACCTACATTTGCGTTTAATAAATCAAGAGGAGGTAAAAATAATCAGCCCTTATTTCTGTTAAAGATCATTTTTAGGACTTGTGCTGTATGAGTGTGGATTCAGCAGACGGGAAGGATGCGAGAGGCAAGAGCAGAATATTTTTTCATTTGAAATAATCCATGAAAATGGCCATATAATTACTGAATCATCTACAACAGCCATGATGACGACGACGACGACGATGATGATGATGATGATGATGATGATGATGATGATGATGATGATGATGATGATGATGGTAATGAAGTTAGGAGGAAGGCATTGATGCAATAGGGTGGTGAAACAAAGTGATGCCCTTGTTTGTCTGATTATCCGACTGCCTGTGTTTCTTGACCTGGCTGACTTCCTAACGTTAATGTCTCCAGATCTCATCAGTTACTTTGGGTAGGGGGTGGGGTAAAATGCAATTATTACTAGATAGAACTGATGGACAAAAGTATTTGCATGCCAACCTTTCCACCTATGCCAAGTGTAAGAACGTTTTTCGGGGTGACTAAGAGAATAAGTTTTTTTCTGGGCAAATTCAACATGCACATAAACACCAGGGATACAGCTGTACTTAACTGAGAGAACAACTTTTACTTTATAAACAGAAGGAAGTGGCCTGAACTTGACCCCAGCTGCCTCTCCCAAGCCCCCTCTTTCTCTCTTTTATACGCTCTTACACACACACATGCACACACACACACACACACACACACACACACATACAGTACATACATACTGGAGACACCTGTGTAAACCATCTGCTTGGCACCCGCCTCCTTATCCCCAAAAAACACCCAGGCCAAGGATAACACACACACACACACACACACAGACACACACACACACACAGGCTTCTAGAAACATCCACCCTCACACTCTCAAACCCAAATCAACACAGAATTCTCCAGGAGAGAAACCTAAACGCGTGAGATTTGACACCTGCTGAGCTTCTCCCACTACAAAGAACCTCAGTTCCTCCTCGGGTCTTTAACTGTTAATAATCATCACTTGTACTTGTGAGTGAGCAGGTGGGGCTGCTCAGCCACATTCCAGTCACATGTGGAAGCTGGGAATTCGTAGCTCACTGCTAAAACCTCCGCTTGAACTACATGCATATGAATCTAATTCAAAAATCATAATTATATTTCTGTATTTTGTGCATTATACTTTTCTTTTAGTTCTTTGTATTCATGGTTCATCTTTTCATCAAGGATTTTTGTCTCTCACATTCCATCTCATCCATATGGCAGTTTTCAAAGTGCCATATGGAAAACGTCCACCTATAAGTCCCTTATCGTACCTGTAGATTGGTTCAGTTGATCAAATAAAAAAATCGGATCCATTGTTGACTGTTGGTTCTGTGGTACCCCAGAAGTGTATACTTGCTATCATATGGACTGACAGCTACTCATTCATTGGTTTGATGATGCCATCCTGTGTCATTTGTGTTACATAAACCATCATATACCGGTGAGTGAGCAGTGCTGCACCTTGTGTCCTTTATTTGTCTTCTCAGGTGACACAATGAGCCCGCAAAGTTTTTTTATTATGAGCATTATTAGTTCATGCAACTTTACCTCAGGTAGAAACAGGAAAAGCGGCACGTTGCTCAAGCAAATTCAGATTAAAGCTTTGTGATTTCAGGTCAAATTAATGTTTTTTCACCCTGGAGAAAGGCAGACTACCCCAGGAAGAAGAAATTATTGATTGACTTCACTACTACAGGAGTGAAGTCTGAATAAAAGAAAGAGATAGCTGAAATAGCAGACATTTTGTGGTATTAAAGAGAGGTTTCTTCTCAAAAAAAAAAAAAAAAAAGTGACAGCAGCTTCTTCCTCTGTGGTGGATTGTTTTAGTGTTTTTAGGAACAGGGCACTTGATGAGTTCAGCTGGAGGAGGAGGAGGAGGAGGAGGATGAAGGAATGTTCCAGAATGCTGATACTGGGGACAGATCACACACACGCGCACACACACACACACACACACACACACACACACACACACACACACACACACACACACGCACACAAAAACACACAAAACAAACTCCCCCCCCCCCCCCTCCTTTTCCCCCCCTCCCTTTTCCCTCACCCCCCCTTCCCCCCTTTCCTCCTTTTCCCCCCCAATATTTTCTCCAAGAGCACTCACACTTTTACGCACTCATACTTACACACACTTACACACACACACTCAGTGATCCGGGTGGAATCAAAGGGTATTAGCTGTGCGGTGCTCAGTTCCCCCGGTCTTTTCCCAGCATTCTCCACAGCTGTACGATTACACAGGTGTTTGGCAAAAACACTGTGTGTGTATGTGTGTGTGTGTGTGTGTGTGTGTGTGTGTGTGTGTGTGTGTGTGTGTGTGTGTGTGTGTGTGTGTGTGTCATTAATTCCTCCCAGTGACTCAGCCCTGCTATTTCCTCGACCACCACTATCATCACATTTTAAATTCACTCCTTTCATTTTTTTTTTCTTCCCATCTGTCTGTCAGTCTTCCTTTATGTCTGTAGTTTTCTAGAGAAAGAGCTGGTGACTTCAAATATGGCCGGTGGGGGTCTATATACCATGCTGTATATAAGGATGGACGACATTACAGCTCCCCAAAAGTGAAGCCAAAACATTGGCTACAGTATAGGTCATAAACCCATGTTAGTAGATGTTACATGGCCCAAACTAAACAATTAAAGTACACGTACACGTTTCTTTCATTTTAGGTAGCCTAGTACTTCATCACGCTGATGTTCAAGTGTACATTTTCCCGATACGTTTTTGTTGGTTATTTGATGCTAAAACGGGGGGAAACGTCATAATTGGCAGCTGTGATTGACTTGCGATTGGTCGGGCAGGTGTGTGGGCGGGACATCAATATCTTGGCTCCACATTAAAAAACAAAAATTGTTTTATGTCCTCTGTCTTCTGTAATTTGCAGGGTTTGGACATTGCTAACATTTCTGCTGAGCTGCTGGCTGGCTGTTTAAATCGTTTTGATTGAGAGCCCATAGGGAGAAAGGAAGGGGAGTGGTCTTAGTGCTTGCAGTTTCTCCTGTTTTTTTAAATATAAGGTTAGTTTACGCACTGTAAAAAGTGGGGGTGGGGGTCCAATACTGCACTCTGAAAGAGTCCCCTGTGTCGCACTGTAAATTACGCCCTTGCCCAGTGGACTGAGACCCATTGCAACCCAGCGTCCCTGGTATGAAGGAGGCAGAATGGATAGCAGGTATATTGTTTACCATGTTCACCATCCTAGTTTAGTGTGTTAGCAATGCTTTCTAATTAGAACAAAACACAAAGTTTAGCTGAGGCTGATGAGAATGTCATTATTTTTACAGAAATGTGGTCATAAACCAAATACTTTTGACAAATTAAATTCTAGACATGATGATGACACTAGAGGAAAAGTAAAGAGATAACCAAACTATATCACTGACTACGTTTACAAGCTGTCAATTTTCGGGTTATGGTCGGGTTAAGGTCACTATTCGGGTTTCTGAAACATTCGGAGTAACCCGTTTACATGCGTGAGCAGAGCGAGTTACTCCTGTATACATGGAATTTGTAATCAATTGGCAATATCCCGATGTAAACGGCGACGCACGGTTAGCGTCTGGACGTAGCCTACGGACAACCTTAAAGTGATGGTTCGGAGTAGTTTCACCCTAGGGTCCTTTGCACCATGACCTCGAGCCAAACACCCCCCCAGAAGCTTTTTTCACCTGGGTCGAACATTGGAGCGCGTTTTAGCGAGGCAGCGTTATCAGCTGAAATAGCGGCGCGAGGCTAATTGATCGAAGTGTGTCTTAACATTAATTCAACTAGTTCGAAATGATACCAAACGTCTACAGTAGTTAAAATAGGTGGGTGCACTCATAAAACGATGGATTGTAAAATTTGTATACACCAGAAGTTTTGTTTAAATAACACTTGCCTGCTGGCTTCTGCTCTCTGTGCTGCTGCTGCTGTTACTACCGGGCAGTAAGAGTGCTTAGGGACATCTACAAATTAAAACAACCGAAAAGATGCAACAAAAATATTTATTAATTTAATGATTAAATAAGGTAATGTCTCCAAACTTACCTCAATTATTAATTGTCTCCTGCTAGTTATACTAGCACAGCACTTACTTTAAAAAATAAGTTAAATTAAAAATATTTTTGTTGCATCTCTTTTGGGTGTGTAATTTGTAGATGTCCCTAAGCACTCGTCTTACGTAAGCAACAACAACAGCAGAGAGCAGAAGCCAGCAGGCAAGTGTTATTTACGTAAACTTCTCGGGTGTACTTTACAAACTTTCCAATCCATCGTTTTATGAGTGCATAACCTATATATACTAGTGTAGACCTTTGGCATCATTTCCGGGCATTATTAGTGGGGTAATGTTAAGAGACACTTCGATCCATTAGCCTTCGGCGTTAAGCTATTCACGCGGCTACTCTTACGCTAACTCTCCCAATGTTAGACCCAGGTGAAAAAAGCTTCTGGGGGGGTGCTTGGCTCGAGGTCATGGTGCAAAGGACCCTAGGGTGAAATTACTCCGAACCATCACTTTAAGACGCAATAACTTTTCGGTCACCTTCTTATAAATCTCACTATCTTGGTACTTTCTGCCGTCACCAAAAGACATTATATTCATGGTTTTCACCACACTAATAAAGAAATTGGTTTCCTCCTCGATCCAAAAGTGTGATGCTGTGCTGCGTCTCGCCATGTTTACCTCTACTTCTTGTTTACTTCCGGTATACTGCGTGCAGGTTTTCTGCACAACTATATTATTATCGTAGTTTTCTGGCGCATACAAGAAGTTCCTCTACTCAAAAGATCAAGATTCCTTGCGAATAGAACATGCGCAGAACACAAATCAATGTTCCTTTTGATGGGGATATGCCGATACGCGTTTACATGACCAAAATTTCGGGTTAGAAAAGGGGTAACCCAGGTAGCATATTCGGGTTTTTAAAAACCGGAATATGAGCATATTCGGGTTTTTGCCGGTGTTTACATGGCCGTGCGCGACCAAGTTATTGCTAATATTCCGGTTTTGAACGGGTTATTGGCTGCATGTAAACGTAGTCAATGAATCCTGAAGGGAACATGGATGTTTGAACCAAATATCATGCCAATCCATCCAATAGTTGTTGAGACATTTCACTCAAAACCACAAATGGCATGATGGTGGAGCTGGGTAAAGAGTCAGGGTTACCAAGATCATGAAGATTCATCCTCTGGGCAGCATGATTGTCTGTACCAATAGCTGTTGACATATTTTGTACTGGACCAAAGTGGTGGACTGAGCTACCCACTGAGCAACTGACAGACAGTCTGACAGATCGACATTGTCATCTACAGAGCCAGCACGGCTAAACATTAGCTCATTTCTTGGGTCTTTCTCTAAGGGTGATTTTACATCTGCAATTTTAGTCAAATTAGCCAAAAAGGAGTGGTTTGTTTGTGGCGGGAACCTGATTCAACCTCGATCTGACCCAACTACCAGGTTGTACTCTGCAAGTTTGAGCTAAATGGTCTCTCTAGCCAGTTATGCGTTGCACCCTAGGACGCATGCAAACTGTAGCAGCTTGTGTAATAAATATAGTAGGCAGCTAGTTGGAGAATTGCCTGGCAATGTTTCTCTCGGAAATATGCATTAGTTCAGAACACAGGATGTTCTTGCTGTATTTACTTTCTGTATTTACCCAGACACATCAGACCCAAAAGCTTAGTGAACGTTCTCACATGGTTTGTAGTGATGCGTTTTGGTTTGCTTGGATTTTTCTTTGTGGAAAAAGAAACCGAACCAAGGGGAAAAGGCTCCAAGTTTACGAACTCATCTGATTCGGACCACAGCAAACTAGGTGTGAAAACCATAGACAGTAAAACAATGGACACAGCGACGGCATATATTTCTACGGAGATCAGTGAAGTCACTTTTCCGGTGATGGCTGAGCGTGCTGCCCAGCCTCAAACTGAGCTTGACGACGTAGATGTGACGTGAGCAACCTGTCTGAAAGTTGTAAGTTTTCTGGTAGCTGTGCCAAGAGAAACCTCAATCATTCCCAATCTTGCAGAGATGGAGAGCGTAGGTATATGTAAGGAGATAACATGGACACCAATTATAATTATTGCTAACTAAAATGCTAGTTAACGTTAGTAATTAAACTTAAACAGCTAATGTAAGTCGAAACTGCCTGCGAGCTTCTCCTGACTATACGGTAATTTCTGCACTGTGCGACAGAAAGTCACGTGGTTATGACACAATCGTTAGCCTATTTTTATAAAAACGTCTGCTATGGAGCCATAACGTGAGGTACAAGGTAATGGAGCCTTTTATACATTGTCGTGTTTCTTAAGAAATAAACAATGGACAAATAGTCTTTAAACGCTTCAGATGTAAAGTTATTTGCTGTCAAAGTGACGCCAAAATGAATGGGAGTCAATGGGATGCTATCGGGAGGTGATGGCTTGTTAGCCTAGAATTTCCCCATTGGAGGCACGCTTTCCAGATGCACGCTTACCCCCTTGGTTTTAACCGAACACTGAAGCGTTTTGTCGGTTAGTCTGGTTGGTTTGGGGTGGTTTAAAAGCTCATTCAAATGTTGGTGCAGACCAACCAAACTCTGGTGGTAAACGTGGGTCTCGGTTCTCTTTCAAGTGCACTAGAGTTTGATTCACTTCGAGACTGTGATCCGACCCAAATTTAGGAAGTGAACCAAAAAACAGTGCACACAATACAACCTTGCAAACAAGTTATGCCCCCATTACATGATGTGATCTGGAAATTTGTTCAAAGATTGCGTTAGATTTGGACGGAAACTTGAATACTGCTGCTGACTGAAAGAGAGAGGCTGGATTTGCTTGAACAACTTACATTTTTACTTTAAATGCTAAAATAATTTGTATTTTAATTGTACAGTAACGACTTGTAATCCTAGTTTATGCCAAGGAATTCAGGTATAATACATCATTTATCAGTGTATCTTTTGTGCACTGGTTTATATGTGTATATCTCTTTTTTTCTGTTATTTACCTGTAGGCTAGTATTTCCAAACTATACAGCTGTTCCACTAACTGAGTCACACCAGGAAAAATGTCCCCTGCACCCCCTTCTTTCCAGTTCATCATTTAAGCCTCTATCTACTGTATCCAGGATGACTTTTGTAGCTCGGTTTGGACCCAGATGTACTGTGTCAGACCGTGTGCATTCCTGCTCTGTTTCAAGGTTAACACTCTCAGACTAAACCAGGATATGTTGTTTGAATCTTACTCTTTCCTGCGCTCACATGTTGATAATGAAAGCGAACTAGCAAGAAGTTAACAGCTCAGCTTGGTTTTTTGTTAAATTGAAGATGAGTTAGGGTCATACAGTGCTGAACTAATGGAAGAATGAAAGAAGTGAAGAAAGAAATAGGTTTGTTATAATGTGCTCACATTTCATTCAGTATTAGCCACTGAGAACAGATCACAGGCCACCAGCCCGAGAAACAGCTTAACAGAATATCTTTTCTCCCTGAATTTCCTGTTTTTATATTTGCTTTCTTTCTTTCATTCTTTTATCTGATTTTATATTTTTTTCCCATTTGGGTGCAGTGGAACAACCTATATTATTGATATATTATGGCCTTGTAAGTTCTGCTAAAGTTTTTGCAAACGGTTTCTTGTTTACACATCCTACAACAGAGAATATTATCTCACTGGAGTCATGTTTGTGTCTACCTGTCTGCTCTGTTTTTGGTCTCCAGCCCCTGAGAAAAGATTCGGTCTCTTTATCTGCTAAATGTTTCACTTTCTTCCCCAGCTTGTTGTCGGGCTGCGGGTCGGTGCTGGGAGAGCGCTGAGGGTGAGCCATACCGTATATTAAACTAGAATTTATTCAATTTACCAATTTACAATTTGTATGTGCGTTAAAACCAAAAACTTAAAAGCTCCGTACATTAGGGGAAACTTTAGAGTGTATTTTTTTTTTTTTTTTTTGGGGGGGGGTTTATCACCATGAGCAACACCTCTCAAATTACACATAATCATTTAAATCATTGTTAAAGGTGACATGTATTGTGCATTTTCAGGTTCACACATGTATTTTGGGGTTCTGTTATGTAATATGTTTACATGCTTTAATGTACGGAATTATGTACTTAACAAAAAAGTGTGAAATAACTGAAAACATGTCTTATATTTTAGATTCCTCAAAGTAGCCACCCTTTGCTTTTTTTGATAACTCTGCAAACCCTTGGTGTTCTCTCAATGAGCTTCATGAGGTAGTCACCTGAAATGGTTTTACCTTCACAGGTGTGCTTTGTCTGGGTTGATTAGTGGAATGTTTTCCCTTATTGATAAAAAAAAGCAAAGGGTGGCTACTTTGAAGAATCTAAAATATAAGACATGTTTTCAGTTATTTCACAATTTTTGTTAAACATAATTCCATATGTGTTCATTCATAGTTTTGATGCCTTCAGTGAGAATCTACAATGTAAATAGTAATAAAAAAATAAAAGGAAACGCATTGAAAGAGAAAATGTGTCCAAACTTTTGGCCTGTACTGTATATCATCAGGATCTTTTAATTGGAGGTCCAAAATAATTTAACAAAGAAATTAGTTTTTTTCAACTTGCATATTGTAATTTCAAAGAAGAAACAGAAAAAACATCATGTGCAGCAATAACGGCAGCCCTCTTTAATATTTGGTTGCACACCCTTTGGCAGTGATGACAGCCTCCAAATGTTTCTATATAGCCATCTATAAGCTTCTTGCACTTCTCAGCTGGTATTTTCCAGATTTCAGCTCACCCCAAAGATTTTCAATCGGATTGAGATCAGGACTCATTGCTGGCCATTTTAAAACAGTCCATTTTTTCCTTTTCAATCATTTCTGCGTGCTTTTGGATGTGTGCTTTGGTCTTTGCCTTGCTGGAGGACCCAGGATCTTCGACTCAAACCAAGTTTTCTTACACTGGGTAGAGCATTTCGCTCTAAAATCTCTTGATAATTCTCTGATTTCTTGATTCCTGTGATACGGTCAGGGCCTCCAGTACCAGATGCAGCAAAGCAGCTCCACAGCATTATGGATCCTCCACCATGCTTAACTGTTGGTAGGGTGTTCTTTTCCTTGTAGGCTTCATTGCTCCGTCTGTAAACAGACTGTTGGTCTGCATTGCCAAAAAGCTCTATTTTTGTTTCATCTGTCCACAGAACATTTTCCCAGAAGGACTGCGGTTTGTCCAGCTACTCGTTGGCAAATATCAGTCGTTCCTTTTTATGTCTTTTCCTCAGCAATGATGTCTTCCTTGGCCTTTGCCCATGAAGCCCTGTTTGGTTTAGTGTGCGGCGTATGGTACTTGTTGAAACCATGACCCCAGACTGTTCCAGGTTGGCAGGACTGTATGAGGACTATGGTTAACTGCTCCTCAGATCTCTGCAGGGTAAATCCAGACAGCTAGCTAGACTATCTGTCCAACCTGAGTTTTCTCACGCACGACTAAAACAACTTTTGAAAGTACACGTTCCACCAAAACAAGCTCATCCCGAGGCTATTCCATCTCCATGCGGAGCTTAGCGCCGCCCGTGGGGATTGTGATGGTTTTAAAGAATTTCCAAAAAACCAGAGCACGTTTTTCTCCCATCCCGGAATGCTGTGTGGACTAGCCAGACCCTCCCCCGCAGCGCTGTGGAGGATGGTCTGGCAAAGCGAGGCTAATGTATGGTTAGTTTTAACCATGAATATGCAATTTCTCTAACCTTAACCAAATAGTTTTAGTCGTTTCAACTTAAAAACTGTACTTTTGTCTTAGGTCAGAAAACCTCTCACATGGGCTATTTTGCACTGTACTAACAAATTATTTATTCTGTCATTTAGGTGTGGTGTTTTTTTAGTGATTTTGCATGTTCCCCATTTACTCTAACGTTTGCATAACTTTACATGCTGACATTTTCGATTGATATCTTTCCAGACAGCCAGTTGTGACACTGTTACTGTGATGATGCATCATATCAGCCTTAACCGACCTGTGTAATTCTGTCAGCATTATACGAACACACTTCAACACATCATTCGCTTCACAACATCCATGCTAGTTTGTCTTCTTGGTTTGACTTGACAACCTGAGAACATTTTGTTTGGTTGGCGACTCAGAGTGACGATATTCACTCAATTCATGTCTATTGTTATAGCGTAAGGTGTGTAGTGTATTTCTGTGGGGATTTATTTCGCAATTTGGGATGCAATTTGTTTGTTGAGCCCCTACTGAGGACCTTTATATGAAGGCCACAGCTAAAAATGCAGGACCTTTATGGTACTCTACTTTATGGTATTTATGGCATTTTTCACAAGCCACATATCTCCCGAAACTTCTGACAAAGAAATGGTATTTTTTTTCAAATGGACACATCAGGAGAAAATGAACTTTGTTTGTCCTGTCTCAGGAACATGCTCTCGTGACATCTGGTGACATGGCTAAGCAAAGTTCACGAACGCCCTGACAAAGCAAATTTTCATAATGCAAAATATTTTTTTTAGCGGTGTAAATATCGAATGTTGGCAAAAGACAATATTATTACATTATGCAGATATAACTTTACATCCATCCACACAACGTTCACTACACTTTCAAACGTCTATACCTTAAATTTAGGGAAAGGAAGTGTATTTTTTTTTATTTTTAATTACACTACAGCATTGCTATTTCATATTCCAGGCCTACTACTACTATTAGTTTCTGCTACAGAAATTCACCAAAAAACGGAGAAGAAGAGCATAGTCACTTCCACTTCCCATCATAACATGATTAGCTAGACTAACGTTCTCTTAATACATCCGTGGACTATAATAACTTTCAGCACTGCTCATTTTATAAAGGCCGCCGCAAGAAAACTTGTCTTTGTTTACATTGTATAATATACTGTTGGATTGCTTTTTATTTTGCAATTCTGTCTGCCATCGGACATGATTGCAGCGCGCTAGCAGCGAGCTAACGTTAGCGCGCTAACATCGGCAGTCAAACAAACATCAATGATCCAATGTCTTTTTGATAATCTACACGTTTTTCTTGCAGTAGCCTTTCTACAATAAGCCGTGGTAAAAGTTACTACAATCCGTTCAAGGAGTTGATAAGCAGACACATTAGCTAGCTAGTTGATACTTTGTCTACTTCCACTTTATAAACAGATAGCCATAGCAGCTAACGTTAACGTTACTTTGCTGCTGGAGTGGTCAGCTACTTTAGCGATGTTTAACGTTAGCTACATAACGTTAGCAATATATCTTGTGTAGAATCCAGAGGGAAGGGTCAGGGAGCAGAGACAAAGTATTTAGATGAAGTGAGCTGGTTTGACCATGGAGATGGGATATGCTCGCTTAGCTTCACCGCAGTCGTGTGTGTCAGTGGCCGCGGGTAAGAGAGGGTGTATGGAGGTCGAGGGGTGTGGCGATGACATCATTGATACGAACGTATGCCGTTTTGCCATCCAAGTGAAGCCAAAAGGGAGCCCTTTTAGAATTTTTTCACCCTGGGACCAGGTTTCAAAAAACGTGCGTTTTAAGGCAGTGCGTTTACAGGATCGGTTTGGATGATCGGCCCAAACGATGCAAAACAGGTGCGTTTGCATTAAAAAGCGTCTCCGTGTGGATGGCCCCTAAGAGAATCGTTGAGCGCGCCTCTAGAGTTGGAGCCCCCAAACTCTGGAATGAGTTGCCTTTCTACGTGCTAGGCTGGCCCCTACAGTGCCTGGTTTTTAAATCTCGTCTTAAAACACATCTTTATTCTCAGGCTTTAAACACACTATGGTAGTTGCCTTACTATTATTGTCAATTTGTCTTTAAACTGGTCCTTGTATCTTTACTCAGTCCTTCCAGAAAAATGAGGAGTTCTTTTGTGATTGTTGCGGGCAAAAATCCTTGATTATGTGGCACGTTTTCTTAAAAAAATGCGATGGAATATGCGGGATATTTATGCAATTTTATGCAATGAAATTGTGGGAACTTGCAAAAATTGCAGGAACTTGCAATAAACTGCGGTTTGATGAAAAAGAGAAAAAAAAGTGATTCCCCCGACACCCTGCTTTTCGATGATGTTCACGTCGCGTAATTACTAGGGGTGGGGGAAAAAAATCGATATTGCAATATCTTTAAAATCGCAATAATATTGTATCATGACATACAGTACCGGCCAAAAGTTTGGACACACCTTCTCATTCAATGCTTTCCTTTATTTTCATGACTTTTTACATTGTAGATTCTCACTGAAGGCATCAAAACTATGAATGAACACATGTACTTATGTACTTAACAAAAAAGTGTGAAATAACTGAAAACATGTCTTATATTTTAGATCCTTTGCTTTTTTGATAACTCTGCAAACCCTTGGTGTTCTCTCAGTGAGCTTCATGAGGTAGTCACCTGAAATGGTTTTCACTTCACAGGTGTGCTTTGTCAGGGTTAATTAGTGGATTTTTTTCCCTTATTAATAAAAAAAGCAAAGGGTGGCTACTTTGAAGAATCTAAAATATAAGACATGTTTTCAGTTATTTCACACTTTTTTGTTAAGTACATAATTCCATATGTGTTCATTCATAGTTTTGATGCCTTCAGTGAGAATCTACAATGTAAATAGTCATGAAAATAAATAAAAAAACGCATTGAATGAGAAGGTGTGTCCAAACTTTTGGCCTGTACTGTAAGTATCGTGATGATATCGTATCGTGAGGCCTCTGGTGATTCCCACACCTATAGTAATTATGTCACTTAATAACGTTCCCATGGCAACAGGGGGAAATGGCTGCTCTTGTGTGAAGTAAACACAACATTTTTCAACTTTCTGCTAAGATATATGTTTTTGCAACGAAAATGCGGGGATTATGAAATCATGCAAGCTCCGCATATTTTGCGCGGAAATCTGCAATTTATGCGGCGTATTTGAAAAAATGCGGCCCCCGCATAAATATGCGGACTTTGGCTGATTATGCATTGAATTATGCGATCGCATAATCGCGTTTTTTCTGGTCGGACTGTTTACTGTGTTCTGTTGATGTCTGTATTATCTTTGATTGTACAGCACTTTGGTCTGCTGTTGTTGTTCTGCTTTATAAATGAATTTGGGGCTCATGCACAGTACGCAAGTGTCTGTCCCAACAAGTCCTCCAAACCTACGATGATAAATTATAGAGTGTGGTCTAGACCTACTCTATCTGTAAAGTGTCTCGAGATAACCTGTGTTATGATTTGATACTATAAATAAAATTGAATTGAATTGAATTATGCGTCACTTGTTCGTACCCTCTAATATGACCCAAAGGAGCGTATTCTGTCCTTAATCGGTCGCAGTTTTAAACACGTCTTTAATGTTGTGAAACGGTCAGTTTGGTTAGGTTTAGGCAAAAAAACAACTTTGTTAAGTTGCGAAAAAGATCGTGGTTAGCGTTAAAATCAGACGTTACTCTACTTCCGGTTACGCACGTGATGCCGAACGTGATGTTCGTACACCTTACTTCCTGCTTTGCTCCCGTCATAACTAATATGGCCACTAGAGGGAGCTGTCACTGTAAAAGTAAATATTTTAGTAATTTTAGTAAGTGCTGCTTGAACAAACGACCTATGGGAGCGTTTTTTGGGAGGGGAGGACAGTCTCATCTGTCAGGTGCGTGCTGGCTTGATAAAGAGCATAAAGAGAATTGTGATGTGCTCACTGTCCACTTCATGTGTGACAAGATCGTCCCGTCAACCCTTTCAACATCAAAACGGTTGATTAAATCCACCTCAGATCAGGAACATAACACAGATTCAAACATGCTTGCGCTCATGAATTTTGTAACAGCGAGTGGGTCTGTGCTCTCTACTGCGTTCTCTATACGCTATTAGATGGCTTGTAGTTTGTTTGAGAGCGAAAGGCTGTGAAGGGCCAACAGGCAGCACCACTTTCCACCGCAACAAATAAGCCTTTATGTCCTACCTGCACCTGTGTGTTTTAGCTGGCTTTTTCTCTGAGAGAAACCTGCATATGCAGGGTGTAATTTGCAGAAATAGGCCAGCCATTTTATACCTGCAGGCTGTGGGCTGCACGAGAGAGAGAGAGAAAAAAAAAAGCAAAGTACTGTAAAGTATTTCCAGAGGGGTGGGATTTGGCACTGTTGTGGTTTAAGTGGTGACCCATGGGGGGGTTAGCATGCAGGTCAAGCACTGCACTTGTTTCATACACTTGTTAGGCAAACCAATAAAAAAAAAGCATAACAAAAACTATCACATATAATACATCAAGAAAGATTCAGAAATACATAAGACATATGTAGAGATGTAAAATAAATGATATAAAAAACAGACCACCTAAATTATTAAAATAAAAAATATGAAATAAACAAATAAATTATGGAAGAGGATTAGGGCCAATGTGAAAACATTTTTTTTTATTTGAGTTCAGAGTTTAAAGTCAGAATTCTGACTTTAAAGTCGGGATTCTGACTTTTTTTTTTTTCTCAAAAATCTGAGAGTTTGAAGTCAGAATGCCTCACTTCAAACTACACAGTCAAACTACTTCTGACTTCAAACTCTAAACTCAAATATATTTTTCACGTGTCCCTAATCCTCATGGTAATGAAAAGATTACGAGTTGACATATAAATATTGGTAATTTTTTTTTTTTTATAATTAAAAAAAGTTTTATATAGTTTAGGCTTACAGTTCCTATAAAAAAATAAAAAAATAACCTTTCCCTACAGAACTGGACAATCACTGCAACCAATCAGCCAATCAATCAATCAATCAAACCCGACAAACCAATTTTTCTTTGAAATCAATTTATTCCCCCCACACACACACAGATTGTCTGCTCTCTCCTGTTTAGCAGCAGCAGCAGCAGCAGCTCGGCGCGGTGCTGTCGGACTGTAGAGTGTAAGCTAGGTGGCCGCACCGACACATGTATCGCACCGAGGCTGTGCCAGACGCACATGGGCTCCGTCCTGCACTCCACCCGGGGATCTTCAGCAGCCGCAGCCGAGCGAAGTGGGGGGACCCTCAGCCCGCGGTCAGCGCTGCCTGGACTCTTCCTCTGACACACACACACACACACACACACACACACACAGACACACACACACAGACAAACAAACAGCCACCAACACATTTCATCTCCTTTCCCCCCTTCCCCGAGAGGCTCGCTGAGATCCAGCGTGTTATTTTATTTGGATCCTGCGTGAGTCGCGGCGGACAAACTGCGTGTTAACGCGGGGAGAGCTCGGACTTGTCTTTTTTTTTTTTTTTTGGTTTTTTTGGCTGGAGAAAAACACACCAAAACACACGCGAAAAGACTCCGCTCCTGTCGCCCTACCCCTTCTTCTTTTATTTCCTGTCAGTTTTTTTCTTCTTCTTCTTCTTGCGATTTCTTTCGTGCCACCAAAGCAGGAACCCCGGCCGGGACTGAGCCCGGTGCTCCCGAGGATGAACTAGAATTGCGATCGAGGCTGCGGGCTCGTTTTACTGGATTTATTTCGCCGTGGAGGAAAAAGAGATCCGGGAGCGGAGCGGAGCGGTGCGGTGCGGTGCGGTGCGCAAAAAAAAAGAAAAAAGAAAAAAGAAAGAAGAGCCGAGGTCTTCCTAGTTTCTCTTCTCCGCTCTCCCTCCCTCTATCTCTCCATCTATCAATCTGTCTACCTGTCCTCCTCTGTCTGTCTGTCTGTCTATCTATCTCTTCATTTGTTTCTCTGCTTTTTAGGTCCGTGAGATTTTGCTAAAATGCATCATCAACAGCGGATGGCAGCTTTGGGGACAGACAAGGAACTGAGTGACTTACTGGATTTCAGCGCGGTAAGGACACCGATGTTGTTCTTAAATGTTACTATGACTAGAATGACTAGTATCATGACAGCCGTAGGAGAACATTAAAAGACGTCCCTGTCAGCGGCCACTGTTTACATTATTAATGTAGCCATAGGAGTTGCACGGCACATTAAGCTGCTTATTTTTTTTTAGCCTTCACTCAGTCTTCCAACTGTTTGCACAAAAAAGTGTGTTTATGTAGAGTAACTTGCAGGAAAGTCAGTGCATATTATTGGTTTTGTAATTTCATTTTTGTTTGTGCGTGCGTGTGTGTGTGTATGTGTGTGTGTGTGTGTATGTGTGTGCAGAGAATTGTGATGCTGCATTGGTAATTTTGTTGTCTTATAGATGCGAAACAGCGATTTGAAAATGTTCCCAACATCCATGGTAGTATATCTCATTTTAAGTCCTTTTTTTAACCCTTTCATGTGTAGCCTGCTTTTTACTCTGCCCGTGATAGGATTTTAGAAAATGTTTCTTTATTTTATTTTTATTTTTTTCCGTTTGTCAGTGTGAGTTTTCTGAGGCTGTTCCATGCACCCTGCACCGTGTTGTATACACACTGTTTCAGATGCAACCAAAAAAAAAAAAAAGGCTCGATGGTGGAATCAGGAACCTGCATGACAGTCACACACACACACACACACACACACACACACACACACACACACACACACACACACACACACACACACACACACACACACACATACACACACAGAGAGAGCACTGTGTCACTTTACTGTCCGCAGTCTCAATGTTCCTGCAGCAGGCTGTTCACTGCTCCGACTCAGGACTCGCTTTCAAAGTTAAAAGTTTTTTTTATTTATTTTTTATTTAATTCTTTTAAAGAACAGCCTGTGTTATGAACTTGATGCACAGGAAATAGTGTCCCCCGCTCTCGGCCATGTTTCTCTGTGCGCCTCTCCTCCTCTGGGAGCAACTTTGGTCTGAAGAGGAGGAGGAAAAAAAAAAAAAAAAATAACCCAACTGAAACACCCCAAAATGAAGAGAGAGAGAGAGAGAGAGAGAGAGAGAGAAAAAAAAAAAAACCTGACTGAGTAATATTGTTATGAAATGTAGAGAGACAGCCCGAACATAATGTAATCAGAAAATATCAGTAGGAATGAGGCTCGTGGTACTGAATGACATGCAAATATAGGAAAAAAAAAAAAAATCACTACAGTACATTTTCTTGCAGTAGGCCTATTGTAAGTTCCTGCAAGAATGTTAATGCAATAAAGAGAATAAGATCACAGCTGAGGCCTGCATGCACAATGTAAGTGACCGGAGGAGTCTAGGAATATCACAAGAGGCACTATTAGCATATCTTATGAGATGTGAGAATAGTGATGCTGCACGAAATGCCCAAAATAGGAGACATAATCCCCATTAATATATACATTTCAATCTCCATTGGAATGTTAAGGCAATAAACAAATATCACGAGATCACAGATGAGGCCCACACACTGTAACTGTAAGAGCATTACAGAAACAGTGTCAAGATATCATAGATTTGAATTCTAAAGCTATTAAAAGAGTGATTAATCCGACACAATATTTCCCTTTAGCTGCATTCTAGTGATGTTTCAATAAACACCCCTAAGTCAAAAAGTCCTATAGGATTTCCATTGTTTCCAATATAGAATCCTTTATATAGTATGTATCAAGTCAATATCGGGGCTGGGTATCGCCAGTGATTTGGTGAATCGATTCCGATTTCCAAGGTCCCGTTTGGATTACATTTCCGATTCAATTAAGTCGAAATTGTCCAAGCAAGTCCAAGCAGCCCTCAAATATTTTTTTTATAATGCACCAGATTAATGTATACATCACCACATCCATGGTTAAAAAAAAGAAGAAGAGGGCATATATTAAATTATCAATTATAAGACACATTTCGAGATTTTATTAATCGATATCAGATCACTCAATCAAAGATCGACTTTAATTGGTGAATCGATTTATTTTAATCCGGCCCCACTCACTATAACCTCACTGAAACATGATAATCTCTGATTTCTATAAGAATATTGTGAGATTTCGAACAAAAGACATACACTAAGATCACTGTTAGGTCAGAAATGAGAACCACAGCCTTTTAATATGCCTCAATAGCAATATTTTAATTGCACAGTATGTGGTGTATAGACTATATATATGCTTATGTCTATATCATAAATACCTTTTCTAAAGTCTTTATAGAAGTATTTTAGCGCATCAGTATCACAAATGTCCAGTAACATCCCTGTAAACTCAGCATATATTTCTAAACTAGTCCAGTGACCTTTTTATTAGAAGAAAACATTAAATAAGATAATTGTATTTATAATTTAGAACCAAAGACACATATTAAGTCTCTATAATGGATATTGTGTTGATATAAATATACGTTATGTAACAATACATACAGCAAATAAATCTCATTAGATGCAGACACATACTCTCAAGTCACCATAGGAATATGATAGGATTATATTTGTGGACAAAAGTACAAAATAAATCATCACACAATTATTTAGTAGCTCTAGAGTCCCTGAGGTGTATCACAGGAATATTATAGACATTTAGCCTGTGTTTGAGTTTTCAGGTTTACCAAAAAAATTGCCATCAGCCTTAGTCTTAAATGATATTTCCGTGAAAGAATGTTCAAACAAAGGAGGGAGGCAGCAGCTCGACTGTGTCTCTTCTCATTAGAAACGCAGGCCGGTCGCATTAATTTATGCGATCATCTGTCTTTGCACGCCCACAAGCTGACACCCGCAGCTCCGAGTGCTTTGACGGGGATATCGATAGACCTGCTAATAATCAGAGTTTTTTTTGTTTGTTTTTTTATCTCGCAAGCGTTTTTGTTTTCCCTTTTATTTGTCGCAGCCGCGAGGGAGCAACCTCAGCATCTGACATACACACTTAACAGGCCCCACAGGCTGCGGATGAAGAACAATGACTGACAGGGCTGCAACTGGCGTTTTATATTCACAGTATTTTCAATAATCTGTCGATTATTTGATCGATTAGTTCGTCTCTCCATAAAATGTAAGAAAATTGTCAAAAATGTCGATCAAAAGCTCAAAATGACGTCCTCAAATGTCTTGTTTTGTCCACAACTCAAAGATATCCAGTTCACTGTCACAGAGGAGAGAAGAAACTAGAACATATTCCCATTTAAGAAGCTGGAATCAGAGAATTTTACCTCCCCTTTTTTTTTTTTCATAACAAATGACTCAAACCGGTTATCAAAATAGTTGGCGATTAATTGAATAGCTGACGACCAATCGATTAATTGACTAATCGCTGCAGCTCTAATGACGGATCGAGCATTTATGGTTCAAGTCAGGGTCTGATTGACTTATATTGTGTTTCTGTTCAAAGAAACCCCGCAAAACCTGTAATCCTGAAAAGCTTTTAGCATCTGAAAGTATAGTAGAGTGTGTCCACGATCACTGAGATTTCACCATCAAACACGCCGACACACACACGGGCCCAGTGTTTGCCCACAGAGGTCATCCGTCGCGGTCAGATGTCTCACTTTGATGAACTGTTTTTCTTACAGTAGCTTGCACATTAAAACAACAGGACTCAGTATTCAGCTTCAGTCTGTGTCTTCAACCGTGGGCTTATTTTCCTGTAGATGTGTAGAGCAGATGGTAACTAGTTCTGATGATTATCTCATTCAGACAGAACGTAGATATGAAGCGTTTCGTTCCAAAAATGAGCCGGCCAAACACGCGGCAAAAGTGACACTTTTGAATGAAAACACATTTTATAAAAAAAAAAATAAATAAATAAAAATAATAATAATTGAGCAGGTGATTTGAGTGATCCTGCTTTATTTTTATTTTTTTCACAGATGCTGAATGAGGAATTTGATTTATTGCTGCTTCCCAAAAAAATGTTCCCGCAGTGTTTTGGAAAATGAACTCTTCATATCTGGGTTCAGCTCTGAGCTGAGAGTCTGTGTGATCGTTAGGGCTGGGTATCGAACCTTGGTGCATTTTGAGTACGGACCAAAAATGTGCCTGTAGCATCAAGTATTGAAAACACTCAAGTACGGAAAGCTGCCATCAAGAGGTGTGGACTCGTGTCACTAACCCTGAATACTTCAGACTTGCAACTCAACTGTTACTTGATCACTAATGACCACTGGCCTTTAGACTCTACCTGTTTGACTTGGAAGGACTCAATATTCTCATAAAGCCAGAAAATGGACCATAATGGTATAAAAAAAAACAACTCTGACAGCAGCCAATGAGGCAGCGCGAGCAGGACGGAAAGGTGTGTATGTCCGTACTGTACTGACCAACAGACAGATAACAGGTGACTTATTACAATCGGATGTAAACAGTTCTATGGTCAACTATAAAAACAGAAATAACAAACCTAGTGTGATTGATCAGTTAGTTTTTAAATGTTTTAAAGTCTACTATCAACATTAAATGACACGAAATTTGTCAAAGGGCACAAACTGACTTGTTAAGGAGTTGGAACACAAAGGAAAGGACTTGGACCTGGCTTGGGATTTGTTGGCCTTGACTTGACTTAACCTGTGTTTGGACTTGACTTGGGTATCTTTGGTCTTGTCTTGGAACCTGACTTGGGATTTACCTGTCCTGGGACTTGACTCGGGATTTACCTGTCCAGGGACTTGACTTGGTATTTACCGGTCCTGGGACTTGACTCAGGATTTACCTGTCACCCACGGGACTCAGGATTAACCCGGTTTCTCATAGGACTCAGGACTTGCCTGTCTTGACGTTGGACTTGACTTTGAACTTACTAGTCTTGATTTTGGACTTGACCCTAGAACTTGTTGGACGTCTCTCTTGACATTACTCTAGATTTACCTGTCATGACTAAAGACTTAACTATGGATTTGTTGGTCTTGATTTGGGACTTGACTTTGGACTTGTTAGTCTTGATTTGGGACTTGACTTTGGACTTGTTAGTCTTGATTTGGGACTTGACTTTGGACTTGTTAGTCTTGATTTCGGACTTAACTGTGGACTTATTGGTCTTGATTTAAGACTTGACTATGGACTTGTTTGTCTTGATTTGGGACTTGTCTAAGGACTTGCTGTTCTTGATTTGGGACTTGACTATGGCCTTATTGGTCTTGATTTGGGACTTGACTATGGACTTGTTGTTCTTGATTTGGGACTTGACTATGGACTTGTTGTTCTTGATTTGGGACTTGACTATGGACTTGTTGGTCTTGATTTGGGACTTGACTATGGACTTATTGGTCTTGATTTGGGACTTGACTATGGACTTACTTGTGACTTGAAAAACAGTGACTTTGTCCCACCTCTGCAGGCATTAAATCCTTGGGCAGATTTATAATTTTGTTTATTTATTCTTTGTTCAGATACTGTAGTTCCTGATTTCATTCAAAATCTCCCCAATTTTCAGACTGCAATTTATTTATGCAAACTTGTTGCAGGACTTCTTGAGACATTTGAAAGCCTTGGCTACTTTTTTAAATGAAAAACACATGTATATTTAAATCTAGAAAAAAAAAAATCTTTTTGGTATTGATTGCTAGTTTTGAAATGTTATCCACTGATACCCAGCCCTAGTGATGATGGACCTTTTTTTTTCTCGGTAAATACCCCAAAATAGTTTCCTTCCAAAACGTGATATCTACTATTTTGAAAACTGTAAAAAAAATAAAAAATAAAAAGCTCTGATAAGCTGAACATGAAGAATATTGAGTGACCATAAAAATTAAGACATTTCCCAGCACGATTGTAATGTGATGAGAATCTGGCAGCAGTGTTTTTCAGCCAAATTTTGCCCTGGCGTTTTGGAAGGAGGCTAATTCTCATGTGTAGCTGCAGCGAGGATTCTGTAGACATGTGTCTTGCTGTGTATAGTGCCAGTGCTCTTAATAGGTAATGTGCGCTCTGTTTGTCTTGTAGATGTTTTCCCCTCCTGTTAGCAGTGGAAAGAACGGGCCGACTTCCCTGGGGAGCGGACATTTCTCCGGCTCAAGTACGTCAGCCTTCTTCTTTTTTTTTTTTTTTTACCCTTCTTCTTTTCTTTCAATCCTCTCTCATCCTCCTTCTCTCCTTCCTCTTACACCTGCTTGCTGCTGCTTTGCTTGCTGTTTTAATTTCCTTGTGTGGGTGACCATGTTCTGTACATGCAGTTTTGGGGGTTTTATGCTGTTTTGCTTTTTAGGTTAGTTTTTATTTTGAGGAGACTTCAAACTGCAGGCTTTTATTTTCTTTTTCTAATATGCTGCTGATACTTGATCGAGAATTCTGTGGATACTCTGTTTGGCTATTGTTGAGCTGGTTGTCCTTTTTACATTTTTCATGTTGCTCTAACAGTGAGGTGTCCTGGTCTGATTATATAGCTTTGATTATGAGCTAGTCCTAACAAACCAACTTTATTCCTTACTCGTCACATACACACAGTCCACGCAGTGAAATTCTATTACTACATTTGAACCCATCCTAAGTATTAGTTGCATTGGTCTGGGACTATTTTCAGCAGTGGATGTATACACACCGGGTGCTTGATTTTGACCAATTAAGTTGAGAATTATTTTGTTCAAATCACCTGTAACGTAACTGTTTGTTCTGTGCTCATGTTTAGTTTGTATGCTGCTTGCATGTCACAGTGAAGTGGCATATGAATGTCGCGGTGTAAAATACAGCCATTGGGTTATGATGTTTTTTTTTTTTTTATGTTTCTTTATTTTGGGGCAACAAGTTTGTTTTTCAGCTGCTCAAGTTCATTCCTGAAGGATACTTCCTGTTTTTCTGATTTGCTGCCCTCATTCTTTCCTGCCTCTGTGCGTGTGTGCTTCTGCGTGTGTGTTGGTGCGTGTGTGTGTCTGTCTGTGTGTGTGTGCGCGTGTGTGTGTGGAGATCAGTTCACTGTGTTTTTCTGCACACTGGGGTTATTGATGTCAAGCATGCACAGTTTGGTTTCATCGGTGGTGGAACATGCTGGCTTTGACTTTGAAATGTTAGTTAAATTAATAAATGTTAGTGCGAGCGTATCGGTAAAGTTGCTTCATGTCCGTCAGCACGTCTTTCACCAAAACACTGAGCCATTCATTCATTCATCCAGTCAGTCTGGAAGCCAGTGAGTGAAAGAGTTAGTGAGTGTACCTACTCCGTGTGTTATTGATTGATTGAGTCAGGCAGTCACTTAGGCCACGTTCAGACTGACTTCCGCCCTGTGTGGAAAAAATGCATCCATTTGAAAGAGGCCAGTCTAGCACTGCCAACGCAGAGGGCTTCAGCAAAAAAAAAAAATAAATATAAAATCTGCGGGGTCACCCGGCAAAAAAGTTGAACCAGACTCAACTTGTGGCAGACGACAATGTGACATCAATACAGCATACAGTACATTCCTGGGAGATGCCTTTGTAATTTGGACGCTGCATTTATACTGTCGACCTTGTGATCATCCAGACAAAAGATTCTAACAAATGTGACTTTTCTGAGTGGCAGAAACTGCTGTTTGGGTGTTAAGCCTTCTAACTCACGGATGTCTTACTCAAACTGGACTTCCTGTATTGTGTTTAATGTCTTAAGGCCGGGACACACTGGGCCGAAAATCGGCCGTTGGACAGTCTGGCGAGGTCAGTGTCTCGAGTCTGTTTGGTGTGTCCCGTGCCGTCGTCAGTCTGGGAGGCCGTCGGCGTTCATTTTGGCCGACCTGACACGTTCAGTCGGAGGCAGGGCAGTCGGGACTCACCCGGAAATGGCGAGCGGAATGAGCGTGACTAGAGTCTCTCAAAATCTGACGAAAATCTTTT